>NC_081360.1:18011794-18194813 GCF_030684315.1 Stegostoma tigrinum | reverse complement strand
AAGCTGCTCCTCCTGCTGTATTCCCAAACACAACTGTACCATACTATGCAAAACGACAATGCCTCTGCTCTGAAGCCAGCTGCAAATAATGTAAAAATTATTTCTTTCATAAGTCAGAATTCAGTTTTCTGAGTCAAAACAGAACAAGGATATCCAAAAAAGTGACCAGCAGCGTTTCCAAAAAATATTGTTCAAGGGGCTTGAGTCTGCTAGCATTTTGGCAAGTTTGTCAAAGGATCACCACATCAGAAAGAAGAATGCAAAAGACCCTTACGTAAACATTTGACTGAGCATAAAGACAGAGTTATATAGCACAGAAACAGCCCTTCAGTCCAGCTGGTCTGTGCCATCTAGACATGCCAATCTGACCTAGTCCCATTTGCCAGCATTTTGTCCATATCGCTCAAAACCTTTCCAATTCATGTACCCATTGACATGCCTCTTAAATGTTGCAGTTGTCCTTGCCTCTTGCTGTTTGTTCCATACATGCACTGCCCTCCGCATGACAAAGTTACCCCTCAGGTCCTTTTTAAATTTTTTCATTCTCATTAAGTCTATGCCCTCTAGTTTTGGAACGTCCCACCCCCACCCCAGGGAAATGGCCTACCCAAGCCCTTCACGATTTTATAAACCTCTAAAAAGTCACCCCTCAACTTCTGATGCTCCAGGGACAAAAAGCCCCAGCCTATTTAGCCTCTTCTTGTAGCTCAAACTCTCCAATCCCAGGGACATCCTTCTGACATTTGTCCTGTTCATTTACAGAGCAGTCTGATTTGAATAACAGGTGGCAGATTGCCTGCTCACAATGTCCAACATATGCGTGGGGCTATATAGAATTGCTAGACTTTTATACATGGAGAGAGTTGGCACTTCTGACATTTTCTAATTTGGAATTTAGTTCCAACATCACATGGCTTGAAAGCAGAAAGGAATGTTTCGATTGCATTGCTAACATCACAACATTGTGAAATATTATCATTTCTTTCACTGCTAAAGATTTGCTGACTGTAATTAAAAGAAAAGCTCACAAAGGTGTGCTAAGATCGAAGTTGCAGAAAAGTAATTTGACAGCACAAGAGATCCTACCCTGCAGGATGAACGAACCAGATGATTACTGATAAGTGGCTGTCGCACTTGGAAGTAAATGATTTTAGTAAAATCTACAAACATCTTCAATAACTTTATTTATTTGTGTAATCACTGAGTTGTCTCAAGGCCCAGAATGCAAATAAAGCCAGCCAGATATGCAAGTGCATGTCAGTAACATGGTGCAAATTGTAGCAACTGGCAAAAACTGGAGCTTAATAATCAAACAGAAAGGTCTTCATATCACATCAATTCAATCTCTGTGCAACTTTATAATTAAAGCCACTCTAGAGAACTCTCTGAAAATCTTTTGTTATAAGAGCAATGATTAAATCCTGTGGCATTTCCAGGCCTGGCAATATGACATGAAATGGAAGGAAACATGTTAATGAAGGAAATGCTGCCACAGGACTCCACTGGTGCAATGACAATACTTTATAAAAAGTATCACAATATTCTAAATCATTAAAATGACAGGATACCAGTTTTATTTACTTTTTCTAGAGATATAATGATGATCTTTGTGCACGTAAGATGATCTGATTTTGACTTCTGTTGCTGAGGCCTGATTATCATGGTTAGCAGCGATCACAATAGTGACAAGCTGGCATTGTTCTCACCAGCTTTTGCAGGTCACAATGCAATAACAGGATGGAAACTCCCAGAAGTTCCACTCAAGTCAATAATGCAACAGTCACAAGACAACCAAGCACTTGACTAATCTTTGTCCATGACTATTTTCCATTGCTTCTTAGTGATGTAAACAGTGGATTAGCATGAAGATCCGCACAACTTTAAAGACAATGGCCCCCTCAAACTGGCTCCAGAATATCCAAATGTCCCCATTCATTCAATAATATTCACTGATTAACAGAATAAATAGGTTTTAAAAAGATTTTCAAATCTAAAGCCACATCAAGAAAGTGTGGCAACATGAACAGTGAAGACAAGCAGGGATTTAATAAAAATAATAACTGATACATCTTCCAGTCTTGTAGGAAGTCTGATGAAATATGATGGAGATATGATCCTGCTGCTGCTGTGCAGTCTCTTCGATGGGCTGCGATACAGTGATATTTCTCGAATACTACTTCACATTTAATATGGCACCAGAAGTGGTGTGGCAGGCATGTCCATCGTCTTTCAATATGACAGGCATTGGAGCTATGCAGAACACATCACCATGAGAAGTAGTTGACAACAGGTCATACTAGATGTATGGTCTGAACAGACACAGCACCACCTCCCAGCAAGGTCTGGCTTTCTTGGTTCTCATTTTTAGTGCAGCATATAAGATCAATGTGGACATTCAGGGCACAGACAAACACTGTCACTGAGGCAGCAGTAGCAGTAAGTAGTCTCAGAGCACTAAAGTCACATATTATAGGCCACATAAATGGGATCAAGCTGATCAGCTAGGAAACCATCCCGAAGATGCATTCGCTGCTTTTCACCACGCGAGTTGATGGGAATCACCCCAGGGTCCACCACAACTACCACTCCTACAATCAGATAATGTTCTTCTAAAACAACATTAGTAACCAAGGCAACCAAGTCCAGTGCTTCCTGTTCAGACCCATCTAATTCCACCACTACAACAAGCAGGTTGGTCCACGTAAAGACAGCGCTGTGGAAAAATAAAAACATTCATGAGAAAAAGGTAGCATAATGCTTGAGGGAGTTTTTATTCCAGAAAGTCCATAGATAGAAAATAAAATCATTTACAGTACTAAGTATCTATCGTGAACCTTGATAAAAAAGTAACAACCAAGTTAGTCACTTCTGACCAAGTTCTCCTTCACTCCAATTCCATCTATTACCTGCCTTCCACTGCTCAGTAACTTGTGTCTTAATAATTTAGCTGAACGTCTAACTTAAAATATCCCTATGTAGTGAATGTCATCCACCACCCACGTGTCTTTGCTTTATGGTCTTATCAACTTGTGTTTTTCAGGACACCTCTGCTGGCAGGATTATGCTGCTGTGGTGGGTTATGTTGGAGTTACATACTAGTACAATTTTGACAGCATTCAAAACCTTCAAATTTAACAAACTCTTCCATTGGATCTCATGTCTGTTCCCTTTCACTTCTTGACTTGGGGCCTGTATTCAAATACATTTCAGTTTTACTCTGTTGCAATTTTAGATTCTGAGCAGAAATCTGTTCCTTCCTGGCCCAATTCCACTTCTCGATTATGAGCAGCACATCACTTTCTGCTGAGACTGCATTCTCTATCCGGCTGTCTTTAATCATTGCCAGGAAAGCTCCTGTGACCTCAGTCGTTTTGTGGGATGTCTCATTCTACACTTGGCTCTCTGATTCATCATGTTCCAGGTTCTGGTCCAATGTAGTTTGAGTGATTTCTGTTTTCCTTACTGCAGCTCATGAAAAAAAATTGCTCTCCCATTCTTTGGAACTCAGGCATCACCCTTCACTGCACTAGATTATCTAAGACCCTAAAATCTAGGTTCAACCATATCATCTCAAAATTCTTTAATTTAGATACCGATAAGGTGGATTTAGATTTTGTATCCCTGCCTTACAGCTTTTTGTTTAAGTCCCACTGCTCCTTCATATGCGGGCCTAAGGGATTGGCTGCTCTGAAGGTAACATCCTGGAACTGCAACTTGACGATGAATATTCCATGGTTGGCTCAGAGCCAAATCTCCACTGCTCCTCAACCCTCTGACTTTCACCTCAGATTTACCAGCTGTATACAATGGACAACAAAACTGTGTACTGGCTGTGCGTCATTGATGGTCTACAAGTTGACACAGTGCCTCAGATATGAACTTGAATACATCTTGTTTCTGGTGTAGGATATCATTTCTTGTGGTATATGACAATTTTCCATAAAACGTGTGGTGCCATTTTGGCGCTCTCCTGCGCCCATGTCCAAATCTTTCGGTATCCAATTTTCCCCTAATTATCTTCCTCCATTTTTCACCCATTCATGTCCCATTTTACTTCTTCCTTCTTGAATACTTTCCCAATTCATTGTCTATTTGCACACTCTTCTGCCACTGCCAATATGACAGTTCAGTTGGAATAAAGAATTTTATCTGAAATCATGGGGGTGTGAGTAGATTAAGCAAAGCTTATATTAATCTTTTTGATTAATTCATGCCTTACCATTCAGCAATACTCTTGTGTGATCTAAGCACTGAGGTCTCAATATCAGTTGGGTGATAACGCATTCCTCTCAACTCAAGGGTCTCATCCAAGGATCCAACCACATAAAGGGCATCATGACGCTCTGCAACAGAAGAGATAAATATCCTCATTTAGATAAGTCACTTCTAGTTAGCAACAGGTAAAGAGATGAAAGCATTTTTTCTGTAGACCTAAAATCCTCATGAGCACTGAATTCTTCACATGCAATTTTTTGAGGACTTGAGTCCTGAAGGAATTTGGGAGAAAAAAAAGTATGTATTTTAACTTCTGTGGAGATATCTTTATGAAAGGCTAATGAAAAGGCACATGGAGAAATTTCCTACAAACCTACATGGTTTCACAGAGTTGTTGGACTTGCCTGCTGGTAGTCACTTGCTTGGGTTTGAAGGCTGATCTGTCTGAGCAGCATTTTGCCAGTAGTTGAGGTTTTGATTTTCAGCTGAAGGAAGCTTGAAGAACTGGCCTGTTATCTCGCATATTCTGTTTCCGAAGCAGCTATGTTGCGACTCAAACCGCGTGCAACTGGATTGCCCTCTTGAGGAATGACTGGAAGACTTCACGACACTGTTTCCTGAGCAAGCTGCCAGGATCCCAGAGACAAATGTTGTATCTGGTGATTTGTCCACTTGCTCCAGGATGCCAGATCAACAGCCACCTTCTCAAAAGGCAACTAGGGTTGGGCAATAAGTGACGGTCAGCCAGCAACACCCATATCCCAAGCGTGAATAAATAAAAACACTACATGCCGCATCACCATGCATTTGCAGAACATTAACTGCTTCCAAAATGTAAAATACTTTTCCAGGGAGCTCTACTGTAAAGTAGCTTGCCTGGAATCCAGTGTAGTTATCCCACCCCTTTCCCAGTGAACCTCAGTGTAGGCCTCTGCATCCCAAGAGACTCCAGCATTAATGCACTCCCTCACCTCCTGGGGACTCCAGCGTAATCCACACTTGACCCTTTTTCTGCAGATTCCAGCATAAACACAATCCCTTCCTCACTAAGAACTCTATCATAGAGATACCATATTGTACGAGGTGACTCCATCTCATCTCAATAAATCAATCTCTCAAGTCTTCGCTTGCAGCCAGAGACATCCTTCCTTAGGCAGAGAGACCAAAATTTTACATAAAATTCCAGCCGTGTTCTTAGCTCATACGATCACAGCAAGACTTTTTAAATCATTTATTGTCAGTGAGTTGAGAAACAAAGGTGAGCATATCATTTGCTTTCCTAACTGTTTATTACACCAGTATGACACCTTTGTAGTTAGTATACAATGATGCCCAAATCCCTCCAAATACCAATATTTATTAGTATTAACATATAAAAATGATTCTGCACTTTCTCAAGTTATACTCCAACTGCCAATTTCTTCCCCAATCTCTGAAGCAGTTACATATTCTTTTGTAACTTGTGCTTTCCTCTCAGCTTACCTCCTGGTCTAGTTGCAATGCGTTAAAATTTATCCCTTTAAAACTTGTCCAATTTTACTAAGGTGCTTAAATGAATTGTAATGCACAATTAAAGTGTGAAAACCACACTAAACAATTAGCTAAATTACATTTCATATTGTTTGTGCACACCAAGGCTCACCTCCAGTTGCATCAGTTAACTCCGTTCTTCGAAGAAATCCCAGATATCCTGTCCGTGCCCACAAAGTTTGAGTGTCCCCAAAACTGAGTTTGGCATTAAAATGGTCAGCATGTAAGGACTCTTCACCATAAACAGTGTAGTACCCAGTAGCATTGTGAGGGCTGCTTACCCAGATCTGATTCAAGGAAAGCATCACAAATCAGCAAATTATTATTTCTTACACATTCAAGCTCTCAATCAATTGGCGAAGGAAGAGACCTTATCTCAGTTTTAGATTTATTCATAAAGTGAGGCATTCTTAAGTGTATAATTCCCAATTCATTAACACTGATGGCAAATTAGAAAGACTCTCTAAATGTGGGCAATGATACAACGGCTGACTGCAATCTCAATTTCTACAGCTAAAACTCTAAACTACTAAACAACTCTAATTAGCAGATAAAGAGAAGCAGACAGTTTAATTTACAGCCTTCAACAGAATTTAAGAAGTTGGCGTGTCATGTTTGTTACGTACATTCTCTCTATTCGTTTTACGGACTCACATATTATTGCTTAACTAATGTGAGTGAGAAGCTTTTTCCCCTACAAGACTTGAAAACATAATTGAGGTCAGAATGTCGAGGATATCAGCAGTTAACAAATAATGCTTGCAATCTAGATTTTCTTCATTGATTGCACTGTAACATTTCCATCAGTTCTTGGGCTGTTTGTGAATTCTGTCAAAATTCAGGCATTTTCTGCCAACAGTTTTGGCTTACAAGTATTTTCACCATGCTTAATATAAATTGCTTTGTTTTAGTATTAAAAAAACTGTTAGCCTTACAACCTTTTTTCTGTGTTGTGTTGCCAATTCTATAAATTCTTCAAGAGTGATCATCACACTATCTCTTATCCTTCAACCCCAGTTTCAATATTTATTCAATCATTATAACAAGTATTCAAGGAAGGTGACCTTTAGAATGATTTATTCAGTATTATTTTGTCACTGATTGCTCACAGCAGTATCCAGGGGAATTAATCTTTCATTCCAGGAAACTAAAGGAGAATCCAGGAGGTTTCCAAGCCTACATGTCCTTAAGATGGTGTTTCTGAAACAGGAATTCTACAGTCACAGAAGTCTAAAACAATAGGCAACAACTGATGTCTGCTGCAGTCTCCTTCAAATATCTACGCAGTGCTTATTTATTTTGTGCACGAACTGAAGTCCTCATGAGCTCTTGGATTACTGTAATGTTTAAGCAGAACAGGGTTTATTATTTTTGCTTGTCTGAAATTGACTTAAATTGATTATTGGGTTCTTGATGCTAGCAGAAAGAGAAGTGTGAAGTAAACTCTATTTATTAGTTTCCCATACAACTGGGTTACAGACTCATTCTAGTTTCAGCGGCAGAAAGCTGATCATCCACTTCAAATCGCCACCTAAAAGACCAGACACCCATAGTTTCTGCAGATACAGGGACTGTTCTGACTGCAACAGTAGCCAGAAAATTTTTTGAATATGATTGCTTTGCTGCCATTATCTTGGCAGAATTATCAAGGAAACCCTTTCCAGCAAAGAAATGCCAATGATACAAGGGTGGAAATCCAAAAAGAGTATCCCACTTGATAAGCTCCAAAGTCATGATCACATTTTCAGCTTTTGAAGTGACTTAGAAGAAAACAGCAGATGAAGGGGGAAAAGTGGGGCATAGTAATCATGTCAGTAGACTAGTCATCCAGATTAATCCAAATGAATGACCTGAAAGCAAATCCCAGCAGCAACAAGCATCTATTATTGAAAGTAGAGTATGAAGTAGATAAACAGCCTCCTGTAGATGAAACTAGAACGAGTCTGTGATCCAGTTGTTTGTTGGAGTAATAAATAGTTTACGTTGGAAGATGCAGCTTAGAAGTTTTGCTTTACATTAGCATCAAGAAATGTACAAGTACGGACATAATTACTAACACAATACTCAATTACATTATAAATACATGAGCCCAATGTGACAGCAAGAGGGGTTCTTGGCATCAATGGCAGTCATCCCAAACAGTGCTAACATCAGGAACGCATGACCCAAAGCAGCCAGAGATGAGAGCGGGAGCAGACAGCACGAGGAAGTCGGCAGCAAGAGCAGCCAGCCTGGGTGGCCGTGGGAGCAAGGTCGAGTTCTTGTGAGGAGTGCAAATACAACATGCTTCAGCGTTTATGGACTGTGGTGTTGAACTGTTAACTGTTTCTTTGTTTTTCTACTTTATAGTAAGGACTGTGATGCTTAACTTTTTAAACTTTGTTTTCTTCATTTTTCTGCCTTGTAACAAGATTGTGTACCTAAGTATCTTTATACATAAGATGTTGCCATATGTGGTGACTTGTACACTTTTCACTGTACTCACATAAGTACATGTGACAATAAACATAAATTTAACTTGGCACAAGGGAGCTCACAGATTTTAAATTTATTAGTTTTAATGATAACTGGTGAACTATCTGGTTTATAAACATCCTTTAGGGAAGGAAATTTGCTTTCCTTACCTGGTCTGGATTACATGTGTCACCAGTAACATGACTGTCTCTCAGCTAACTTCTGAAAAAAAATTGCTTACCCTGCTATAGCCTGGGAACTCCTTGGGCATATTCACTTTGCTGGTGTTAACTCAGCAGAAATGTCAGATTCAAGCAAGTCACTGAATTAAAGAGCAGTTAAGGATGAGTAAGAAATGCTGGCCTTGCCAATGATACCCATATCACAAGAATAAACACCCTAAAATATACTTGAGCACCAGCTGTACAAATGATGCAAAAATAAGTTTTGTTTATAAACAGAGTCTAGGTGATATAGGTCATTAAATACAAAAGCGAGGACTAAAGAGTCTGGGAATCTTTGGCCTAATCTAAAGCCTTAATAACGTACTGCCAGTACATCATATTGATGGAGGTGCTATCTTTAGGTTAGATGCTAAATCAAGCTCCCATCTGTCCTGAGGTGGCATTACTTGAAGGGAAACAGCTAAGTTCTCGCAATTTTCTGAGCAAAATTTATACCTCAGAACAATAACCTGAAAACAGATAATTTTGTCTTTAATGTCAGAAAGATTTGTGGAAACATGCTATGGGGATTGTCTGGCCTCAGCTTGCCTACCTAGTGGAATAACTGCACTCTGCCATTTTGGGACTGTTGAGCGGAACAAAAGAACAGATGAATAAAAGAAAGGGGGACCCAGTTTCTGATTTCAGTCCAGAGACATTTACAAAACTATCTGAAGAGTGACACATATGTGCAAATGTTCGGCCAACAAAACAATTTCTGCAGGTTACTGATGAGGTGAAGAAAGGCAGGAGGCAGCAAATATATCAGTGTCTGATCAGCTCCCTGCTCTCAAGACAGAAATTCAGTCAGTGCTAAATGTAACTTTGCATTCCAACAATTATAAAATTACTTAGAAAACATACTAATTTTAGATTTGCTGATGAGCTACAGATTTGAAGCACACCAAAAGAAGAGCATAAGTTATATAACTACCACATGAATAAACTGTACTAGCAGGATAATTTGCCAAGTCTATGCTTTCAAATTTGTGGAAACTAGAGTCTAATTGTAGCATCATCTTGTTCTTCCTGATCTCACCTCTCCCAAATGGGAATCTCCCAGAGGTCCTTTTGTCTCTGGATTAGTTATGATAACCTTAACTCCAGGGAGAATCTGCAATAGAAACAAGATTAAAATGCCTACATTCTTACTGATTCAATAGTACTGTACATATTATAAAACAAGATCAGCCAAAATTACTAAGACAGTAGAATTTCTTACTGGAAGGTTAGAAATGTAATAGGTTGACTGGGACTTCTCAAAACTTGCTATATCTCTAACCATAACTAATTCTGATGAAGGCCATTGACTACAGAAGTTCTGTTTCCCTCTCCACAATTTTTTCTAAAAACGCTTTTGCTAAGTTTTTTCAAGAACTTCCTGTTTTTCAGCAACCAAGCTTTAATAAAAACTGTCAATTATTGATAGACCAAGGAACTAGCAAATCCAGATGCCAAGAACACAGTGATCCTCAAATTTCTTACGTAACGTAACATTTACAGAGCACAGAAAGAGTACAAGTGTCCAATGTTTGATGAAATCTGCAAACTAGAATGCTTCGATAATCATGGAAAAAAATTGTCTGTGATTATCAATCATTTATATCCCAAATGGTTTACCAGTGAACGCAATTATTAATTGGTCCCCACTTTGTCAATGATACTGGGATCTGAGGACACTTTCTATAATCAGCAAGCCAGCTGATCAGGACAAAAGAAAGCTAAGTGTCTGTCAAACACCTAGCCATTTCATTGTAGATTTTATCCAGATTTTCTTCGAAATTTAGGTGTCCTCTAATTGTTGGAATTAGCAGTGCTTTTTTGAATTTACTGCTTTTTCCACTTTCTTTCCATAAGATTGCATGATACTGTGATCAAAACACCAGTCCATGCCATGCTCCGAGAGGTCAGCCAGGGTCATCAACTGAGGTGCAAAATTTTCAGAGAGTGGCTCGAATATGGAATGAATTGTCTGAGGAAGTGGTAGTTACAGGTATAGTGTCAACAGTTAAAAGACATTTGGACAGGTACATGGATAGGAAAGGTTTGGGGGATAAAGGCCAAATGCAGACAAATTGACCACTTAGCTTGGGAAATCTGGTCAGCATGGAGGAGTTGGACTGAAAGGTCTGTTTGCTTGCCATATGACTATGACTCAAAAGATCTGCAGTTTTGAACTTTCCTAGAATCAGGAATTCCGCAACTTCTATTCTTGTTCTTATTCTGCACTCGCTGCTTGGAAATAAAAATTAAGACTAGCAGTACCAAACTGGTACTTAATGTTTTATTTCAACTGATCCCAATATCTTAGTAACTTAAAACATCCCGGACTGCAGCTCTTCTCCTTTCTTTCTAAAGTAGAAATATTAATTTGACACAAATGAGAAGGGAATTGTTAGTCTTTCTTGTTATTGTGGAATGCAGCATGACACACGCAAAATAACCAGATTTTTTTCAGATCTGTTGATCCGATTAAAGTCTGATATAGTTCAAGATGTGCTGTTTACTCTCTCATGATAACTGGACAATCAGCAATTTTTTCAAACCTCTCTGAAGAGATTTTTTTTCTCCACTTACCTTTCCTGACTCCATTAATGGAAGGCTATGTGGGGAGCCTCTCTCCACCAAACGCACCCTACAACCAAAGAAATGAGATTTTTGTTGAGGAAAAGAAAACTATTATAGAGTTTAATATGTGCACATATGCACATTGTGCATAAATCTCCTGTAGTTCTCCCCCAACACACCTGTCAAAATTCTGGCAAAGTTGGTGTGTCATTTCAAATATGACCCACCTTAGAAACAGTTTTTCCCACTTTATCAGTATAGGTTATCTGGCATGGGCAAGTAACATAAATGAATGACAGTCTTGTCTCTTTGGAACACTACACGACCACATACATCACTCACTCATGCTACATAACTGAGCTGATGGGCTACTTAGCTTTCAAAAGAAAAAAAAATCATCCATATGCTAGAAGTGGATTTTTCAATTTTATTCTGAAAATTACATTTGAAAATACCTTACCAGAAACAAATATTTTTCTTTGCTGGGAGACTGAAAGCAAATACTCTCAAAGGAACCAAGGCTCTGACAGAATTAAGATCCTACTTTGCAATATTCTATTTAACACTGGGTTCAGTGCTTGATTTCACATTGTTTTTCAGTGTATGTAGAACAAAAAGCCCCTATATTACAATTTCCAGGGATTCTTTGAAGTGGCAAGCTGATTTGTAGGAACATTCTTGGACAACATGTAACACTTTAGCACAGGCAACTATTAGGACAGATGACCAAATTGAACCTATGCTGCATTTTCCATGATAATGGTGCCAGACAGCAAACTGCATTGTCATTTCACAAGAAAATTGTAATTCTGGTACAGGACAAAGAGTTGTGTGAACTTAGTGGATACCCACTAAAACCTCAAAATGCACACACTTCAACAAGCAGAATTTACAGATGAGTGTTGGTTACTGACTTCACTCCTGGCCTCTGAACTTGCAGTGAAGTCTTGTGCTCCATTTTGAAGCAGAGGCTGGCTGTTGCCACTATTATTGGAACTTCACTTGCTGTCAGTACCAACCAATATCTACCACTAGATGGATCCGGAAAATAGTGTGCAGTATAAATGAGCATATTTTCTTAAATATTGTACATGTATTCATTCTTATATTTCATTTATATGTAGTAGTCTATTTTACTAAATCAGCAAAATCCAACATAAATGTGTGTGTTTAGAATTTACACAACAAGGCTTCTTTAGCAGCAGCAGCTTCAATATAATACGGAGATGAGACAATAGAGAATTGCAAACTTTCCAACTATAGCACACAGATCTGTGAAGTAATGGATGCTTAATGCTGACATTCTCATAATTGTCGAGTTTTGCAGTAGAAAGCATTTGCAACACTATGGCAGATATTTCCACAGTTACCTCAGTCTCAGTGATCTCACTATAAGGGACAAGATGACACCTATTACTTGAAATTGATTAATAGAACAACAGCAAAACTTCAGAATTAGTGCTTTAGCATTTTCAAAAATAGCCCACACCATGGAACAGTCAAAATTACAGAGCTATTAAAGCTATATTTATGCATTCAACATCCTTACAAAACAGTACTTCAACATTCAGTGTCAGAGACACCACCTGAACAGCTTGCGCATTCTGGATTAAAAATCTCTTTGTATGCTATTTACAGCATGGTTGAATAAAGGCAAAGACCAAATCAGATTTTTTGTCAACATTTCTCCATGGAATTGTATTAAAATGACCATAAAGTGAATTGAATCATTGAATGACAAGAGCAGTGATTTCTTCACTCAAACAATATTTACAATTATTCAATCGAGTGTGTTGTGGGTGCTTCAGCATTGATTGTATAGTAATCAAGCACAACAAACAGATTGGGAGATCAAGGCATTTGGGAATGAGCAGTGTGAAATGTGAAGTGGAAGATCAACCATGACAATGGCAGAGCAAACTGGTTGGACTGTATGATATAATCCCATACCTGGACATAACATTCATGAATAAATGGGCTAATACAATGATTTTTGCTCTTTACTGGAAAAGAAGAGACTTGGAAACTGGAAAGGTTTTGTAAAAAAACTGTACACTGTTTACAGCAATTCATTGTTTCAATCAATGAGTTAATACTTGTAAAACTCTTAGGTGTACCAGCAGTAGGCCATTCCAGCATCAAGTCTGGTCTACCATACAATGAGGTGATGGCTTATCTGATAACCTCCAACTCCCTTTTTCTGCCTGAACCTGTGACCCTTGATTCCCTAGCTAATTAAAAATTTGTGAGGCAATAATTTCCCCTTCATGAAGTTACACTGATTTTGCTCTAATCAATACATATTTTTTTTTCATTAGCCTAGTTTTCTAATCAACTTGTTCAGAGATATTATTACACACCTCTGGAGTAGATGGGAGTCGAACCCAGGCCTCTCAGCAGAGGAGTACTGACACGACCACTGCACCACAAGAGGGCCTTTTCTGCTCAAATTATTTTTGGTATTTCTAAATGCTCCATTACATCCTTTAAAATGGACTCTAACATTTTCCAAATGACAAATATTAAGATTACTGGACTATGGTTACTTTTATTTTGTGTCCCTCCATTTTTTCTAATCCACCAAGACTTTTCCAGGGCCTAAGGAAAATGTAATGTAACCCATTAGGGCCTGGGGACTTGGCATTCTTGAGTTCCATTTGTTCTCCAAGTACTTCTTCTCAGGGAGGTAATTATTATCTTTGTTTTCTCTCATCCTTTTTCCCTTGATTATTCAATAGGTTTGGAACGCTATTGGTGTCTTCGACTGTGAAGACTTGCACAAAGTATTTATGTCAACTCCTCAGCAACTTCCTACATGTTCATTATTGTTTCTTCAGTCTCATGATCTAAGCAACCAGTGCTTGTTTTTGCCTCTCTCTACATTTTAACATATTTAAAGAAGCTCTTGTTTCCCATTGTGATAATTCTTGTGGTATTTACTCTCATTATTTTTTGATCATCTTTTAAAACATAGCAAACATTGTCCTTCTTTCTTTCAACTTGGTACTGTCCTCAGTTTCCCTGGTTAACTGTGGTCAGGTAAACCTCTTTCTAGAAACCTTGATCCTCAATGGGATATATTTTTGCAGTAATGATTTACTTTCATAAACATTTGCCCCATTCTTCAACTCCTTAACATCCATCACAGCCAAATCTGTGCTCATCCCTTTGTAATTACCCTTATTTAAACGCAGTACAGTTGTTTCCAACCAAATTTTACACATTCTAACTGAATCCTTCCATGTTGAAGCCACTGTTTCTTTGGAGAACTTTTATTCTGGCATCATTTATTAATTTCTTTACGTGTAACCAGAAGTAAAATCGTCTGATCCCTGGTTAAACACATAACATGGTTTGAGTAAACTGTCCCAGACTCCCCCCATGAATTCTTCCTCATTGCAATCTCTGCCAATTAATGAAAAGATTAAAGTCATCCATGATCAATGTAATGCTTTTTTTTCCTTGCCCTTGTTATCTCCTGACATTCTGGTTTACAATACAGTTAGTGTTGGGGAGCATTTCCCAAGCGTCGTCTTCTCCTTGTTTTATTTTACCTCCTTAAAAATGAATTCGACATCGTTTGATCCAAGATCATCTATTGCCTTTTTACAAATTCCATCTCATCCTAATAAATCTACTGCACCAGCCTTTTCTCCCTGCCTGTCTTTTCAAAACGTCACATACCTCTGAATATTTAATTCCTGGATTTAATCTCCTTGTAAGCAGGTCTCTAAGGGCAATAAGATCATCTCCATTAGTCTGAATTGTTCCAAATATCACATTTAAGTAAACAGCGATTCATTTTGGCCTTTTAAACTATTTTTTTTCTTACATGAACCCAATTTTCTGCTGCCTTTCTATGCTCGTATGCTGTCCCTTTCTGGGTGTCATTATCCAAATAGGTGCCCTGCCATGCTGCCAGAACCTTTTTGCTTTACAAGCCTATGTTTACCGTCTTGCAAAACCACCTCCTCCTCTAATTAGTTTGAAGCTATCCCTACAAGCCCTAGTTATTGCATTAGTTTAAAATAGAGCATTGAAGAATTTCATACAGTCCACTACATCCTCACTTCAAGTTTTGCCGACCTTGCTGAAAATCAAGACTAAGTGCAATTATTTTCAGAATTCTCATGTGAATCAAATTTTAGGTCACAGTTAATTCCTTTGGTCATTTCTCTCCTGAAATAAAAATATTCACATTCAGAAATAATTTGCAAAGTAAAATAGACTACTACATATAAATGAAATACAAGAATGAATACATGAACAATATTTAAGAAAATATGCTCATTTATACTGCACACTATTTTCAGGATCCATCTAGTGGTAGATATTGGTTGGTACTGACAGCAAGTGAAGTTCCAATAATAGTGGCAACAGCCAGCCTCTGCTTCGAAATGGAGCACAAGACTTCACTGCAAGTTCAGAGGCCAGGAGTGAAGTCAGTAACCAACACTCGTCTGTAAATTCTGCTTGTTGAAGTGTGCGCATTTTATGAGGTTTTAGTTTTATCAGAACTGAAGCAATATTGAGTCAAATCTCATTTAGCAAGTCAGAAATGTTAACTAGATCATGAATATTTATACAGGAAGGCAATTGCTTAGTGGTACTATTGCAAGACTATTAATCTAAAAATTCAGCTAATGTTCTGGGGACCCAGATTCGAATCCTGCCACGGCAGATGGTAGTAAAAACAATTTTTTTTTCTAGAATCTGTAATTAAGAATCCATTAATGACCACAAAAGCATTGTAAATTTCTGGAAAAATCTGACTTAATTCCAGGGCAAGAAAAGCTGCCACTTTACCTGGTCTGGCCTGCATGTGAACCCAGAACCAGAGTGATGTGGTGACTCTTAACTGCCCTCTGAAATCACCTAGCAAGTCACCACGGAGTCTCAACAAAGTGAAACCACTGGATCACCTGGCGTCAACCTAGGCAGTGAAAAAGACAAGGCAGAAACAGCCCTGTCAAGCCTATGAAGTCCTACTTACTAACTTCTGGGGGCAAGTGTCAAAATTGGGACAGGTGTCAAGCACTGACTTGACAAAGTCATACTCATTGAGTCATACCTCAGGCTGTATTTCAGATACCATCATCACCGGACATGTCCTGAACCATCAGTAAAACAGACTCAGCAGAAGTGGTGGCACAGTGGTATACAGTTAGGAGGGAGGTGCCCACAGATTCTTTAAATTGAATTCTGACTCGATGAAGTCCCCTGGCCTCAGGTTTAACACAGGGAAGGAAACCACCTGCTGGTGACCACGTACCATCCTCCCTCGGCTGATGAATTGGTATTCTTCCACATGGAACACTTGGTAGAAGCACTGAGAGTGACAAAGGTGTATAAGGTATTCCGGGCAGGGAAATGTCAAAGTCAAAGTCAATCACCAAGAGTGGTACGGCAGTAGCATAACTGATCAAGCTGGTTGGGTCCTCAGGGGGATAGCTGCTAGAACTTGTCAGAGATTATGAATACTGTCATGAGTATCTCACCTTCTGACTCCCAAAGCCTGTCTACCATCTACAGGGCATGAGGGTGATGGAATACTCCCGACTTGCTTAGACAACTGCAGCTTGATACCAATCAGGACAAAGCAGCCTGCTTGATTGGCACCATATCCACAAGCATAACACCCTCCACTACTGACACTTAGTAGCAACAGTGTGAACTAACTACAACTTGTCCAGAAATTCACCAAAGATCGTTAGCACCTTCCAAAGCCCACAAACGCTTCCATCGACAAGTACAAGGTCAACAGATATATGGGAACACTATAACATGCAAGGTCCCCTTCAAGCCTTTTACCATTCTGACTTGGATATTTATCACCGTTCCATCACTTTGCTGGGTCAAAGTCACAGAATTGTCTCCCTTTGGGAGAAGTGGGTCAACCTACAGCACATGGACTGCACGATGTAACAAGGAAACTCACCACCGCCTTCTCAATGGCAACTAGGGACACTCATTAAATGCTGACCAGCCAGCGAAGCCCATGTCTCACGAGTAAATTAAAAACAAAAAAATCACATGATCTGTCACCTCAGGTGCTGGTAAAGGGGAATGGGTGCATTGGAGAAAACCGGACAGGTGGTGGTACAGGCTGGTGCTTTGGGCAAGTATATGGTTAGCAGAATGGTATGCATGGCTGGGGTCCATTTAAACATTCTTCTCTGCATTCGCAGGTCATTGGAACCACGTTCTTTTCCGACAGATTTCCAACCTCTACTGTTATGCCACAATCTCTCTAAACTCTTTTTAAAAAAATAGTTTCCCTCACCACCCCCATTTTCCTAATATCTACCGTTTTTAGTTTTATCAGTCCTGGATTTACCCTATCTTAGCCCATGTTCTTTTGTTTTTCCCCTTGCTTCACTTTTCCAGTCCTCCCATTTCTAGACAACTTCTTCCAGCTCTGATGAAAAGTCACTGATCTGAAACATCCACGCTGTTTCTCTCTCCATGGAATTCTGAGTGGTGAATGCTTTCTGAGTTGAACCACAATGAGGAACCCGAGTAAAGGTCCCTCAACCTGAAACGTTAACTGTGATTTCTCTCCATAGATACTCCCAGATCTACTGAGCTTTTCCAGCAATTTCTGCTATTGTTTCTGATTTACAGCATCTGGCTATCTTTCGGTCTTGATGGTAGACACGTTATTAGAACAGTTCGTAAATGAATCAATGGCGAAGAAGATTGAAAACAAGCTGAGTAATCAAACTTTAAAGAGGATAAACCTTGACATGGATAGATTGCATCCTCACAGGTTAAAAGTTGGAGAAGGAATAACAAAGACACATCTGATCTCTTTGAAATGGAAGTACAGCAAACTTTTACTAACCAGCACCTATGGGACGAAATATTGATTGATTAAATATTCCAGTTGATCAAGAGGTCCACTTAATCAATGTAAAAACACACACTATGTAATAGAAACATAGTGCAGAGGGTATAGATGAAACTGTTATACTTTATGTGCAGCATAAATCCCTGAAATAATAAAGGCAATATTGCCCTACCAGCAGAGAAGCTTCTCACTTGCACCTTCATCTGACCTCTCAGACATCATGGAGACTGCAATAATACAGTAAACTCCTGGTAGTTGAGGAAAATAATTTTTGCCAGTTTATCAAGAATGCAGGTGAAAACAAAGTTTATTGTAGTGGTAATGTGATCTTATATTTAAAACAAGAAATGAAAATATCCCAGATAACTGTAGGCCAACTGGTTCAACATCAGTGCCAGATAAGGTGATGGGATCTTTACCTGAATAAATAATAGCAGATCACCAGACAACGCAAAAGTGATAAAAATAATCAGCACAGGGTAAAAAGGAAGGTTGTGCTTTGAGGAACTTCATCGAATTCTTTGAAGGCATAACAGAAGTCAGAAAGGAGGATCAGAAAAGGTATGATGAGAGGACAACTCACTGAGAAGCTCTCCAAATTCGGATCAGTACTATGATTCAATCTGAAATAATTTCTTCCTCACATGTTCAATAGCTATTCTTCAGAGTAAAAGGTGTAATGAACCCTGTACTACACACACAGAATTATGCCCTGGGGAGGAGGCATGAAGGTGGGTTGGAAAGGGGACCGAGAAAAAAAGCACACTGAGTAATTAATATGTCAAGACTTTACGGAGAAGGGAGACAAAGGGTTTCCATTTGCAGAATAAGTGCAGAACTAGTGCCAGGACTAGATGGAAGATAAATCAACAATAAAATCCAAAAGAGAGAGAAGACAAACTTTTACACACACAATGATTGAAATGGGGAACTCACTGATACTAGGAGAAATTGAGGGGAATAGAATTCAAGGGGAAGCTAGCTAACCAGAAAGGAGAGAGCAACTAAAGAATACACTGAGTTAGATCAAGTGCGGTGAATTTTACTTACCACCATACTCCTGAGTCAAGCATAATACTTGTGTATTGCAAATACTATATTACTTTGTAAAACTACTTGACAGAAAATACTGCATATTGCATACGCAGTGAAGGAAATTCATTATTCAGATATTTCTGCTTTTCTGGGTCTAGATGAATGATGTAAAATAATCAAGCGTGTGAAAAGTTGTTAACAAAACTGAATCCTAAAAGGAGAGATAATTGAAACCGCAGATGCTGGAGAATCCAAGATAACAAGGTGTGGAGCTGGACGAACACAGCAGGCCAAACAGCATCTTAGGAGCAGGAAAGCTGACGTTTCGGACCTAGACCCTTCAAACGTCAGCTTTCCTGCTCCTAAGATGCTGCTTGGCCTGCTGTGTTCGCCCAGCTCCACACCTTGTTATCTCCAAATCCAAAAGAAATTGGTTTCAGCATACCTGTCATGACGGAGGGCTCTCATATCCACAAAGACAGTGGTTGGGTCTGGTCCAGACGTTCCCTAGTAAACGAAGTCATTGATGTCAAAAGAATGAACTTGACACAGCCCATTACTTCAAGCAATTCAAATAAACAGATACACAACACATCTCAGAAGTAGGGCTGTAACGTGGTGTCCTGCCAAATCTGCTGATGCCAGAAACAGCTTTAAACCAAGAAACAGTCAAAGTTACAAAGCACTACTTATTTATACTTCCATGATTATGTATCCTCACAAACATAATTACACATTTAGCATAACAGGTGCTATTATAACACATTACAAATCTCTTCATCAATTTGGATATTACTTTTTGAACAGCAAACAAACAATAAACTCTCTTGAGTTGGCCTCAAGCTGTAATTTTATTTCTGGCTTCTTTGCTTGACGGGGCAAGAGTGAATGCGGTTGCATAGCAGGTGGAATCTGGCACCCTGCTATGTGTAGGCTGTAATGTTATTTGTAAACCAAGGTAAAAATAATAGAACTTTAACAAATGACAAAACAAAACAACCCTGAAGAATCAATTAAAGAGGAAGGAAAGTGCAAGAGAAACAGGCACAAACACATCTGAGAGATTTCTGCTGCCTAATAGGAACTTCGAAATGGATAATATTTATGCTCTATTCACATGTATGCAATAAACAATTTAACCTAAGAAACTGCATCTGTGCTTGTAAGCTATATTCATTAGTCACATATTACTAGGTTGCTTCCTGCATGAAATTCCAAATAAATCCAGGATTATGAAATTGCACAGTTTTTAAATAAAGCAGCAATTCTCAGCTTTATCAGTCTAAAGATAAAGAAAGATAAAATTTGGCTAGTTGGTCAAGTAAAGGACAAGGGGCAAAATAAACACAAATTACTCTACCTGCTCAGCCAGCTTGCCCAGCCTGTGTGGCTGAGAGCGCGAGGGAGGAGGAAGCGAGGAATGGAGATGATACAGGTCAGCCCAGAGGGAGGAAGGGACAGCCAGATTTAAAGAGAGAAGCATAAGCAAGAGACAAGAGACAAACAGAAATAGCAAAATAGTTACTGGAAACACTGAAAAAGCCAACAAAGTCACCCTGATGCTCTAATACAAAGATCTCAAAATATACACACACACACACACACACACATCCACATAAAGCATAGCCATTACATAACTTGTGTTGTAGCTTTATACATAACATCTCAACAAAGCATTGAGAAAGGCACGACGGTGTAAAACTTTTCATACATCAAAAAGACTATTTGTTGACACTTTCTCACATTGTTTGCACTCTCTATTTATATTAGCCATTGAGATTAAAGGAAGTGAGAACCAGGTGTGCAAATTTAGAATTTTCCTTCCAAGTATTACAACACAGATGTAACTCAAAAGTGCAGAATGAAGTGTTAACCATTCAGTAAGCTGGGAATGGAACTGTTAACTGTATTAAAGTCACATTACAGTATACATTGACTGGATCATCATCTTTTGGAAGACAGGGCAGTAGTGTCTTCTGACTTGTTTTTCTTTCAATTGACAATACAACCTCAAATTAGTCAATCAGGTCAGAGATGGTTGATAGCTTCCGCTACAGTGCAGACAGATTTAATATCAATTCATCACATGACTGAGCAATTACATAATTCCAGACAAGACCAATAAGCTTGCAATGTTGGCTATTTTACTGGCAACAATGAAGCACGAGATGGGTGGACTTTCTGCAGCCATAGGAAAAAATACAAGGCGGTGCCAAAAGCACAGGCACAGAATGGGTACAGCTTGTTAGAAGTAGAATGAAGAAGCGGTTGACAAAATATGATTCCAGGGATGGGACACTTAAGTTCTCAGGAAAGACTGGAGAGGTTGAGATTGTTTTTCTTGGAGAAGAGGGCTAGGAGGAGATTTGATAGAACTGTTCACTATCGTAAGGGTTTGGGCAGAGTTGATAGGGATAAATTGCTCCAGCTTGTAAACAGATCATGAACAAGACGGCACAGGTCTCAAGTGTTTTGCAAATCAGTGGCAGTGAGAGGTGACAAAAATCTTTTTCATACAATGAGTAATTAATGTCCAGAATGCACTGCTTGGAAGTGTGGTGGAGACAGGTTCAAGTAAGTACTGAAGGGGCCATCATTTCTGTTTAAATACACATGTAATGTGCAAGGTTATGTGGAAAAGGCAGGAAATTGGCACAACATTAAAATGCACTGAGTCAACGCAGATACGCTAGGCTGAATAGCCTCCTTCTCCATCATGACAATTCTGCAATTTTGTGAAAGGCTATTTCAATGTTCTCGGCTTGTATTCGGTACAGAGGATGGAATTCTCACCTGTAAGCAGATGGCCACATTGACCCTGCATCCAAAAGTTGTACTGACTGCCCTCGGAGATAGTCCAAGATCCTTAAATAACTTGGAGAAGGATTGTGTTAACGCTATTCGTGGTCGCTCCTCTGCGACCACCATGCATGTCCGAACACAGGACAAGTTCACACCTTTCACCTGAAGAAAGAAAACGTTTAGAAGCAACCCCATGCGCACAATGACAAACAAGACAAAAGGAAATTACACCTGAGATTTTAAACACAGAAGCAACAATAATTTCATTAGGTACACATTGCATTCAATTTTGCAATTTGAAAACGGTTCTGATCTTTGACATGGAGGAATAGGATTTGAAGGAAAAGTAAGTAACCATTAACATGTCAGCATCTTTAAATCAAAAACTGAGCTCTTCTGATAAATTCCAGGCATGGTATTGACTCCTACCTTCAGTGTATCAGTTTGTGCACCCAGTCCTTTGGTACATATCTCCATTACAGAGTAGGAACAAAAGGTTACACGCACTTTGTACTGACTAACAGCAGACAGCCAGAGGGAGACATTAGTCTCTAATTCAAGTGGAGGAACCAGGATAGACTGATGACCTGAATAAACACTGAGGGAGGAGAAAACAGATGCTTAACATTGTGAAAATGCAAAATTGGTGTACCTCACAGTTTAATATTGCAAATGAAACAACTGACCATGGAAATCATGATGGAAACTCAACCCCAAACATTTAAAAATACACAGCTGCTTGTAAATAAACAAGATGTTTTAAAACAATTCCAAATGTGATTAAACGTGACAATTTGTTGACTCCAGTGCTTTAGTGATGGCTTTTCAACCTCAAAAGAAACTACTGCCCATCATTTAATCTCATGCTACACCAAGCTGAGTAATTGAAACTATGATCAGGGAAATAATATACCTGGCAGCATGAAAACTGAACACTTTCAGAAATGCAAATTAACATTGTAACATTCCAGTCTTCAGAAACAAACAAATTATGTCTGTTTAATGGAAGGGACACAGGCAAAATTTGGTTAAAATTAGATGGAGTACATTTAAGCTAAAAAAAGTTGACAAATCGGCAGAGAAACAAGAATGAATTGATTTACAAATCCAGATGCAAAAATTATTTGCACCAAAATAAACTTACAGGACAATAAGAACAACATTTACTTCTGTGAATACACTGCTGTGGAACACAAACCAGTACTGCCATTTATTCATTTCAGTGAAAATGTAGATGATATTTTACCACTATATTATGACTACTTCCAATTATCTTATCTCGCAAAGACTACCATAAAACGAGGTGGTCTAGGGTTGCTGGCAGTATTATTTCTAGATGCCAAAATCACATCCCAAGTGCTTTTGAGTCCCACATTTCAAGACAGTGATTTAAGTCAGCATTTTAAGTCAGTTTCTCTTAAATGATTCTTCTTATTATACGCAAGAATGGATGAGAGCTATGTCACTAGATCTCCATTTTCACTTTAACTATCTCATTTCTGCTTCATCCTTTCAGGGTATTGCCTTGTGTCTATTGGTGCTTCCCCTGAGCAGTGTAGAAGAAACCAGAAGCAATGATGTAAAAGGTGCATTCTTGAACTTGCACAGCAGTTTGCTCAACTTGCACATCTTCATTTGTCCATGCAGTGTGTCATCACACCACGAAATCATGTTGCCTTAATAGCAGGAAAAAAAAATGCAATTTTCCATGCGCTGCATAGAACAGGCAAGATTTTCTGTTTACAATATGCTGTTTTTGAATCAAAACATACATTCTTGATTTGGGTTTGGATTATCGTAAATGAAGTAATGATCACAGTTCCATACCTTTCACTTCAATCCACACTAGAGCACAAGATTGCATTATGCTTTCAATCTGACCTTCCCTTTAGTTATTGATAATTGGGTCTATATATTGGTCCTTAACAGATAGAACTTTTACTATTGGTGTGTCTGACTCACATTTGTGTCACTGCAGTTAAGTACATGGAGTAATTTGATTCCAATCTTTGGCGAAAGTCCAAATTCGTAAATTACACAGTTACCATAATTGAACAGAGTTCCTGTACTTCAGTTTGCACGGCTATCAATCAATCAAGTTTGGCAGCAATTGGCTTACCTGCAAAGACACCACAGTGCAAAACCAAGACCACAGTAGGGGTCAAGGCAAACCGCAATCTGTCGGGAAGGGTATAGCTCACACTGCAACTTAATAGAACGACACATGGCACTTGTTGCCTCATGCGACATCTGTTGACAACGAGAAAAATATTCAAAAAGGCATATCATTCTAGATTTCCCCTTTCTTCCCCCAAAGTAAATTTCAAAATTTAAATCCATGGAAGGTCACCACACTTCAGGCGAGGGAAGAAGTTGAGCCCTTCACGGTAACACCAGTCAGTGCAGGAACTGGACCCATACTGCTGGCATCACTCTGCCTCACAAAGCCAAAAATCCAGCCAAGTGAGCTAATGGACCCATTTACAATATTAGTTATACCTCAAAAGTACTTAATTGGCTGTGACGCACTTTGGGACATTCTATTGTCAAAGTTATTACATGTAGAGGTGATTTTCTTTCTTACTCAAGTCTTCATTTTATGTCAAGTCTTCATTCCGCATGGAGATGGCCTCAAGGCCCTCCGCTTCTTCCTGTCCCGCAGGCCCGACCAGGCCCCCTCCACCGACACTCTCATCCGCCTAGCTGAACTCGTCCTCACACTCAACAACTTCTCTTTTGACTCCTCCCACTTCCTACAGACTAAGGGGGTGGCCATGGGCACCCGCATGGGCCCCAGCTATGCCTGCCTCTTTGTAGGTTACGTGGAACAGTCCCTCTTCCGCACCTACACAGGCCCCAAACCCCACCTCTTCCTCCGGCACATGGATGACTGTATCGGCGCCGCCTCTTGCTCCCCAGAGGAGCTCGAACAGTTCATCCACTTCACCAACACCTTCCACCCCAACCTTCAGTTCACCTGGGCCATCTCCAGCACATCCCTCACCTTCCTGGACCTCTCAGTCTCCATCTCAGGCAACCAGCTTGTAACTGATGTCCATTTCAAGCCCACCGACTCCCACAGCTACCTAGAATACACCTCCTCCCACCCACCCTCCTGCAAAAATTCCATCCCCTATTCCCAATTCCTCCGCCTCCGCCGCATCTGCTCCCACGATAAGACATTCCACTCCCGCACATCCCAGATGTCCAAGTTCTTTAAGGACCGCAACTTTCCCCCCACGGTGATCGAGAACGCCCTTGACCGCGTCTCCCGCATTTCCCGCGACACATCCCTCACACCCCGCCCCCACCACAACCGCCCCAAGAGGATCCCCCTCGTTCTCACACACCACCCTACCAACCTCCGGATACAACGCATTATCCTCCGACACTTCCGCCATTTACAATCCGACCCCACCACCCAAGACATTTTTCCATCCCCTCCCCTGTCTGCTTTCCGGAGAGACCACTCTCTCCGTGACTCCCTTGTTCGCTCCACACTGCCCTCCAACCCCACCACACCCGGCACCTTCCCCTGCAACCGCAGGAAATGCTACACTTGTCCCCACACCTCCTCCCTCACCCCCATCCCAGGCCCCAAGATGACATTCCACATTAAGCAGAGGTTCACCTGCACATCTGCCAATGTGGTATACTGCATCCACTGTACCCGGTGCGGCTTCCTCTACATTGGGGAAACCAAGCGGAGGCTTGGGGACCGCTTTGCAGAACACCTCCGCTCAGTTCGCAACAAACAACTGCACCTCCCAGTCGCAAACCATTTCCACTCCCCCTCCCATTCTCTTGATGACATGTCCATCATGGGCCTCCTGCACTGCCACAATGATGCCACCCGAAGGTTGGAGGAACAGCAACTCATATTCCGCCTGGGAACCCTGCAGCCATATGGTATCAATGTGGACTTCACCAGTTTCAACATCTCCCCTTCCCCTACTGCATCCCTAAACCAGCCCAGTTCGTCCCCTCCCCCCACTGCACCACACAACCAGCCCAGCTCTTCCCCCCCACCCACTGCATCCCAAAACCAGTCCAACCTGTCTGTGCCTCCCTAACCGGTTCTTCCTCTCACCCATCCCTTCCTCCCACCCCAAGCCGCACCCCCAGCTACCTACTAACCTCATCCCACCTCCTTGACCTGTCCGTCTTCCCTGGACTGACCTATCCCCTCCCTACCTCCCCACATACACTCTCTCCACCTATCTTCTTTACTCTCCATCTTCGGTCCGCCTCCCCCTCTCTCCCTATTTATTCCAGTTCTCTCCCCCCATCCCCCTCTCTGATGAAGGGTCTAGGCCCGAAACGTCAGCTTTTGTGCTCCTGAGATGCTGCTTGGCCTGCTGTGTTCATCCAGCCTCACATTTTATTATCTTCATTTTATGTTGGTTGGTTTCAGCACTTTTACCACTTGAAATTCCTCGTACTAATTGGATGTATGGATCAAAATTGAAATGTGTTACAGCTGGTATTTCATAGTAAATAGAACTTTTACTCTATTTGAGTCTTGTTTCATGGGCAGGAGTTCAGAGATGCCCTTTCACCAGAGATATGACCACAGTTCTTACTATCTCAGATTGTGCACTGTAGCTAGAGAACGTCATACATTAAATCCTGCAGTAATGCCCATACTATAATCCATACACTGGATAACCAAGCAAAAGATTTCTACAGTGAGGGGCATGGAATATCAAATTATATTGTGGAATTTGCTGATTTTCAGAATTGTCATAGTTACCTTATAGATAGCACACACATTTATCCATGGAAAAAACTCCATACCTTCACTCCTGCAAGAATTCCAGTGGTGGATACACTAAAGTCCAAATAAGCCAACATTTCAGGTGTTGGTGCTTTGTATATTTGGGGGGGCTTCTTTCGGGGTAGGTCATCTAATTGAAAGGCAAAAATCATGATTACTGTAAATTATTAAAATACCAATAGCAAACTCACCATGAAAAGGGAAACAGTTTACTTTCCCTTATTTGTAGTTTCCTGAAGATCGACCTTTTACTGTCACTCAATTTTACAATCATCGCACGAGCAGCAAAACAAATATGGGTTAGATCACAAAATGTCCTTAAATAGGCTGTTCTTAGTGTTCACATTGGCTCTTGTTACTTTCTCGGGGCAGAGGAAGATTAGCTACTTCCATTAATTGCCAGAGATGTTTACAGTGCGCAAGGGATCTAATATCCAGTTAGCTTTCAGTGTGAGAACTGTACCTGGAGGAACTGAAATTCATTGATGTATGCCATTCACCAATCTTAGAGGTGAACTGAAGTATTTTCATGAGATGAAGTCAATTCAAAACTGTCAAGTTGACAATCACAAAGAGAATGTAGAGTGACTGTTTTAAATCAACTATCTTCAACTGAAAAATGAAGGAACCTTATTAAAAGAACCTAAGAAAACAGTAGATAATTCAGAACCTCAAGCCTACTTCAGCTGCAAATAGAATCATGGTAAATTTGATCTTGGCTTCAATTTCACCTTCCTTGCACAACTTTTAGCTCCCTTGTAATCTAAGAAATGTATCAAAACTAGTCAAAACCACTGTCCAACTAATTTGCAGGATTTTTTAAAAACTAAAATCCTACCGGTATCTAAAACTGTGGGCCAGCTCTTGATGTCCACGGCTGCAGCTGCCTCCTTTGAGCGGAGCAGTTTTAATATAGCTTGTGTTGTGAGAATGCAGACAGATTTGCTTACCTAGATAGAAAGAAGGAACAAAAAATGATAACATACCTCCAAAATCATTTGGGATGTTCAGTCAGTGACCAGAATTTGTTCGGCAATAGTGGGTGTACCACAGGAATACTGGGCTGTCCAAAACATCAATTTAGTCATGCAATCATCCATTATTTTCCTACGGATGTTTGCACCACATTGCAACAATATTCCTCATGCAAATAAGTTGTTGTAGCATTCCTGCACATTGTCAAATCAAAAATCTGAAACTAAAGTTTCAGAACCTGTTAAGAAAAATGATAATAAAATGTGAGGCTGGATGAACACAGCAGGCCAAGCAGCATCTCAGGAGCACAAAAGCTGACGTTTCGGGCCTAGACCCTTCATCAGACAGGGGGATGGGGGGAGGGAACTGGAATAAATAGGGAGAGAGGGGGAGGCGGACCGAAGATGGAGAGTAAAGAAGATAGGTGGAGAGGGTGTAGGTGGGGAGGTAGGGAGGGGATAGGTCAGTCCAGGGAAGACGGACAGGTCAAGGAGGTGGGATGAGGTTAGTAGGTAGCTGGGGGTGCGGCTTGGGGTGGGAGGAAGGGATGGGTGAGAGGAAGAACCGGTTAGGGAGGCAGAGACAGGTTGGACTTGTTTTGGGATGCAGTGGGTGGTGGGGAAGAGCTGGGCTGGTTCTGTGGTGCAGTGGGGGGAGGGGATGAACTGGGCTGGTTTAGGGATGCAGTGGGGGAAGGGGAGATTTTGAAACTGGTGAAGTCCACATTGATACCATATGGCTGCAGGGTTCCCAGGCGGAATATGAGTTGCTGTTCCTGCAACCTTCGGGTGGCATCATTATGGCAGTGCAGGAGGCCCATGATGGACATGTCATCAAGAGAATGGGAGGGGGAGTGGAAATGGTTTGCGACTGGGAGGTGCAGTTGTTTGTTACGAACTGAGCGGAGGTGTTCTGCAAAGCGGTCCCCAAGCCTCCGCTTGGTTTCCCCAATGTAGAGGAAGCCGCACCGGGTACAGTGGATGCAGTATACCACATTGGCAGATGTGCAGGTGAACCTCTGCTTAATGTGGAATGTCATCTTGGGGCCTGGGAAAATGATAGTTACATTTTTGATGAGGTGCTTTTAAACTGTAATTTATTATTTGAAAATTCTAGCTACAGTTAGTTTTGTTTTCATCTCCAATATGAATATCAAGTCACTTTAATTACACTAAAACATAGCAGTAATATGCTCTTTGATATATGCAGAAGTCTAAATAAATGAATAACCACAGTGTCAAGTGTTACAGGTGTTTGCTAAAGACAAAACACTCAGAATTTACACTGGAAAAATAAAATGATCTCTTATTGATTTTTGAAAATTTGCAGCCGGAAACACGATGTAGAATTGGTGAGAAAATTTAGTGGAATTCATCTTAACTTTATATTGACAGAGTTCCACAGCCATGCTGATGGCTTACAGGCAAATGACAAAAGTGAAGTATGCTTTGTGAGCCTAAGGTCATTTTTGGTCTAGCAAGAAACAATATTGATAAAAGAAACTCGCTTCATGTCACCACACGCCCACCTCCTCCCACTCCAACATCCTACTTACAAATGAAACAACATATTTACATATACAGCACATTTTTCACAACCAGACTTCTCAAAGCACTTTACAAGCAGTTTCTAAAGTGTCACCACTGCTACAATAGGAAAACAGGAACAATAATGGACTAGCCATTCAAGGTTACTCCACCATTTATTAAAATCACAGCAAATCTGATCTTGGCTTCAACTCCACATGCCCTTCACAACTTGGGAGCTCCCTTGTAACATCAGAAATCTGTCAAAATTGATCAAAAACCATGTCAAACTAATGTGGAGATTGTTTAAAAAAAAAACTCAAATCCTACCAGTGTCTACAATTGTAGGCAAACTCCATCTCCATGGCTGTAGTTGCCTCCTTTGTGAAAATAGCTTGTGAGAGTTTGCAAACAAACTTGCGTAGGTCAGGGTTGATCTGGTTGTGACAACAATTTCACTTTCTGGTTTAAGCGCCACCACCCTCACCAAAACCATCTGAGCCTCAAATAAAAGTAATGTTTTCTGGGAAGAGCATTTCATGAAACATCAACTCGCAGAAATAATTTCTCTTCATCTTGGATGTAAAGTGAATGCTTTTATTCTTAAACTTGGTATCCCGGTTTTCAGTTTCACCTGTCAAGTTTCCTCAGAACTTGCATGTTTCAATAAAATGACCTGTCATTCTTCTCAACTTCAATAGGTAAAGCCCCAAATGTTGTACATTCCTAAATAAGAGGAGCCCTTTATCTCAGAAATTAATCAAGTGAGCCTTCTCTGAACTGCTGCTGACTCAACGATATCAGTTTTCAAATACAAGACGAAAATAGGACACAGCATTCTAGACTTAACAAACCCCCCCAACAGTTAAAACAAAATTTCCTTTTTTAAAAATTCCATTCCCTTGCTATGCACACCAGTAGAATATAAGAATTAAAAGGAACTGGCAATTCAGCTCATTTGCGTCTGCTGTGCCATTTAGTACAATCATGGCTGATCTCATCTCAACCTCACCTTATCTGCCTGCTCCCCAAAACCCTTGAACTTATTACTAATTCAAAATCTGTCCATTACCTCCCTAAAATTACTTGATATCCCAGCATTGACTATTCTCTGGGGTAGAGAATCCGCAATCTTTTGAGGCAAGTAATTCCCCCTCATAACAGGTTTAAGTATGCCACTCCTAAACTAAAATTATGACCTCTTGTTCTAGATTGCTGCACAAGGGAAGACAGGAGCTCCACATCTACTTTGCAATCTGTTAGCATCTTGTATAACTCAACTGGATCACCCCTCACCCTTCTCAACTCTAGTCAGCGTAGGCTTAAACTGCTCCAGCAGCATTCCATTTGTCTTCCTAATCACTTGCTGCATATACAAATTAACTTTGTGAGATTCGTTTGAGGACATCCAGATGCCTTTGTATCTGAGTTCTGCACCTCCTTTCCAGTTAAATAACATACACCTTTTCTATTCTTCCTGAAAAAGGATGTTAATTTTACTTTTTCAAACATAATACACTATCTGGCAATTTTTCCCCCAACTCAGTTAACTTACCTACATCTGAATGCAGAATCTCGATTTCCGATTGACAACTTAGTTTCTGACTTAGCTTGGTGTCAGGGCAAATTTAGCCATCATGCACTTAGTCCCTGTCTATTCCTGTCACACTATGGTTATCATAACTCAAATTGCAATGCTGTTTTGTTTCCTTGTTGCTCCTCCTTGATTTAACACATCTCCTCTTACATGATCCTTTCCCCTCATTTAGGTTAAAGCCATCTGTAATGCCCTGGTCATGTCAAAAACACAGCAGCTCATAAGCATTCAGACAAATTGACACAAATAGCAATAACCAGATAATATGGCTTTGTAAGATTGAGAGATAACTGTCAGTCAGGATAAGAGGGATAAGCTGCCTTAGCCTTGTTCATAACATTGCCCCCAAATCTTTTACACCCCCTCCAGAAGGTAAATGGGCCTTCAGTTTGACATCTCAGCTGAAAGACAGCACCTTTGTAAGTGCAATGCTTTCTCAGTACTGCACGAGAGTGCCAGTATGCCAGTTTTATGTTAAAGCCCTGGCATGGTGTTTGAACACAGAAATTCGCGATTCATACGCAAGATTGCAAACAACTACGTGTTGGCTGACACATGGCATTTATACAGTTATTTGGCACAAAGATGCCTGCTTTTGTCCAGTGCTAGCTTGACAAAGTTTCCCATTTACAAGGGACGTAAAAGATAGTGTTTGTAAGCAAAAGCAAGAAAAATAAACCTTTTAAGTACAGACCTGTATGAAATAAATTTGGCTACAAGAACATCAATATTAGTTTACTTCAGTTTGACTGTGAATACGGTCATGAGACAATTTAGCAAATAGATGAGTCAGTTTTAATCCAGAATTTTCATTTGAGCAGTTTGCACCAATATTTTAACAGAGGTGGTCATATAAACAAGTTACTTTCAAAAGAATAATGTAAAACAGCAGCAGCCTTCACACAATTCAACCAAATATCTTCCATATGGACACAAATCTGACAAATGGTAACTGTCTCTCAACCCCTTTCCTTCCTTTTAAAATACAAAACGTACTATCAGGAGGTCTAACTGTATGACAGTACCAGTCCTTGATTTGTGTCAAATCAGTCAGCTTTGCATTGTCAGGAAGGCAATATCACAGCCACAGTGAGAGACAACCCGAGTGGCCAGAAGTGAGTATGGTAGCCATCACCATGGAGAAAGTTCCAGTGAAAAGGATAGATCTGAAGGTAGATAAATCACCCAGACTATATTCCAGACATGAGAGAGAGATAGCTGAGGAGACTGTAGAGGCACTTGAGGTGATCTTTTAGGAATCACTGGTGTCAGGGAGGACCTCAGAGGGCTGGAGATATAACACCCCTGTTTAAGGAGACAGAGGCAGAAGACAGGAAACTATTGGCCAGTGCACCTCAACTCTTGCTTTCAATAATTCAATCAGTTATGCCGTTGAGGTGGATATAGTGACGTTAAGGTAATTTCCTCGGGCAAGTAATCCAGAGACCCAGTTTACTGTTCTGGGAACATGATAGAAAACCTACCACTCCAGAATTCACTTCATTAGTCTGGAAGTGAAAGTTGTTGTAAGCAATGATGAACATGAAACTGTTGCCACAAGTTGTAAAATCTCATCATCTTCACTGATGTTCTTGAAGGAATCATACCTACTACCCTTACCTGGACTGGCCCACATGTGGGTCGAGGCCTAAAGCAATGTGGTTGATTCTTAACTGCCCCCAAAATGACCAAGCAAGCAACTCTGTTCAAAGACAGTTAAGGATGGCCAACAAATACTTACCGTGCCAGCAATGCCCATATCCAATCAAAGAATAAAACATTTCAAAGTTAATGACATAATTCCTAAAGTTAAAGTCATCAACACTGAAGGGCTAAAATTCTCAAAGGTGCTAAGAATTGCTCACTATCATACCTCTACAATCATTTTGACAGTGGGTAAAGTGGTAGCAAGATTCTGGGGGTGTGGAGGTCGCACGGTGACAGGGACACATCCTGCATAAAGGCACCCATAGAAAGTCATTATGAGGTCGATACCTAAAGAAAGAAGCAGAAGATACTCACTGTTGCACTGTGGTTTAAAAATACAAATTCTTTAAGAACAGCCTCCTGTTCAAAAATGACTGAAAAATGAAATACTAAAGTTGATTCGGTGGCATCCATGACAGAATCTCCACAAAGTGTGGTAAATTCAGAAACTACAATTATTGAAACCAAAACAAAATTTTACAATTTTCATAAAAATGCAACACTGTCATAATGACTTGCACATTTTTCCTGCAGAGGTTAAAATAAGTTAAACTCCAGTTACAGAATAAAGAAACATTGTTAAGCATTGCCGAGAGCATTTGCACAATCCCGAAGATGTTCTGATGAAGTCGAACTGCTGGATGTGTTGCTGGAATATCAGAAATTTTTGCACAGAACATTCTCTCATGTCCAGGATCACCTGACAGATTCTTCGACCAAATCAGAAACATTCCCATAATCAATAGTTTACTTTTACTTGCTCATGTAGCCCATGAGATCAAAGACCTGACGTCTGGAAAAAAAATGAAACTCTATGCTCAGGAAAGAACATGAGAATCTTGCGCTTCTAATTTTGTTGAAGCTGACTACTGAATTCTAATAAACATTAGTGAGACAAGACCAAAGTAACAAAAACATGATCTTACATTTAATGTACGTGCAACAGGAATAGCTCTCTGATTGTTAAACTACTTAAGTCATTTTTTGGCAGTCCTTTGAAATCAAGGTTGGCTCAAATAACTGGTGATTGACTTTCTTTCCCATATACCTTCCTAACAAGTAACTTTTCTGAAATTAGCGGCACAAAACCGAAGTAGGGAGTTCATGTTTTCTGTCTTTAACAGCCTTACCTAATTGCAATGTATTATTTATAGCATCAACTGATTGGAGAGTCAAAACTTGGACCTTTGCCTATGCCCAACTCTGTATCTGAGGATGGCTCATCAAGCTGTTCAGTGCACCTGCAGGTTTTGGCTCTAGATCTTCATTCCCAAAACTCACAACAAAGGTGCGAGCAACATAACTTAAAAATCTCAAGCTGATATGATGTATTAAAGCATCAATTCTTGATCCAGTTTACTTGGATCTAACTCTATGTGGTGAATTCTGATCTGCAGTCCCCAGCTGCTATTTGTATATTTAGCATCCCATGAGTCAGTTAACATCATCCAAATGTGAAATGCCACAAAATCCTTCTGAGGCCAAATAGTGAGAAATTAGCAAACATACTACTTGGATCTATGTGTAAGCATTTTGCTGCTGCAGCTACCTGATTCAACAGCAACCTGCCCGAGGCAAACAGGCCTGTTTAATCACAATGACAACGTCAAACAAGCAGCATACTGTTCTGTTTACCTGGTGGGTAAACCAAGGCCACGTGGTCCCCAGTGTTGAGGCGTCCTTTTTCTAACAAAGCTGCAGCCACTCTCTCTGCTTTCTTGTGCAATTGTATACATGTTGCTGTATTCACAACTGTGCCCTGATGGGTTAAAAGAAATTAATACTTCATGACACAAGTCATAAATTTCTGCTCAATGTCTTCTCCTCTGTGGGCTTACGGGATTACTGCGCTCCATACTTAATTGCACAGAAGGCTTTTTGTTTCTCCACCTACTTAACTGCTTCACAATATGCAAAATCAAACTAAGGATATTACATCTTCAAGTATCTTCTATGGCATTGCTCAATGGAGTTGTATTTAAAAGGGCACTAGTAATTTCCGACAGAATGCATTATGTTGCTACTAAGTTCGTGTATCATTTTGTGAAGCTAGAATTTAAATGTTGAGTGAATACAAGCTGATAGCCATTTTTACATGTTAGTCAGTTCATTTCACTGGATAGAAAAACTTTGCTTTCAGACAACCAGTCGGATGTATCTGTATTAAAAGTTGTTTTGCATCTATAATTTAGCGTATGAGTGTTGGGAGTACTAGGTCATATCCTAGTAAGGCTCTCACGATGTTGCTCACACCAAATCAATCATGTTAAGCTTGATAACATCAGACTTAATATACCCAAGGAAACTGCTTAGCCCTTGCAGACAACAAAAGGTAACTTTAAAAACAGACAAATTGAGGGGTTAAGATTACACCTTTCAGAGAACATTGGGTAAAATCAAAGTCTCGATACAGGATCGTCAGAGGTGCTTCGTTTCTTTACACTTTTCTTTAAAGTCAGACATTTGTATGTAACACTTAAACTAAGGTGGCAGAGGGTGGCAATAAGGCAATGTTTCCAAGCTACACTTTTCATAATATTAAAAACAGCAAACTGAGAGACATAGAGACAGTGATAAAGTGCACTCAGGGATATAAAATACTTATAAAATGAAAGAAATCATTGCACATTTACTACTGTTTCCTACTAATTATTCTCCATTGATAACTTTATCCATTATGTTCCACGAAATGTCGGATTTTTGGGCAGTACACCCACATGTCAATACCTCTCAAAAATGAAATTGCTACACACCATAAACTGAAATAAGAAAACATCTTTTATTCATTATATTTTGATTTGAATTCTTCATCTTTGAAGAATTAGCTTACTTTGGTCATGACATACCTTGGCATTTAAGAGGAGGAAAAGAGGGTGATCTGGTGTGGTCTGAGCACGCCAGTGAAGAACATCCGCCAAGAACAGAAACTGGGAAAGGAAAGAAACGTCACGAAGCAGCCAAAGATTGTGAAGATATTAAATAAATATTCATTACAAGGAATTAAAAAGCATTTCAGATTGTACTTCGTCATTTTTAATAAGGCATCAACTTACAAGGTGCAAGTAGTAGACATTTCAAATAGAAATAATTCCCTCACATAAACCATATTCAATTTATTGGTGGGTAGGTTCAGCAAGTAGTTTGCACTTGCTGGTGGTGATGGTTGTTTGTTGGTAGGGTAAGAAGCAGTGCTTGCAGGAAGTAACTTCTGCTTTTTAGCACAAATGACAAAAGTATTCAGAACGCTATTTAAGAGGTAGCTCTAAACAGCTATTACACAAATTTTTGCTTCTCAGTACAAGTTAGACAAAGACATTTCAAACAGCAAGCAACAGCACCAGCCGCATAAACAATTTATGTACACAAACAAAAAAAAGGGAACGGAACACCACATGCAGTTGGTGTTCTTCTCAATTAGGGAGAACAAGCCAACAATCAAAAGCCTTGAACTATGCTTTTTTTGATAAGGTGTTGTCATACTTATTTAGGAGAGTGAGACAAAGTATTAACTTTACTGCACATGCAAAATTTGTTTTTTTGCATGATACTGCCTGTGACATGAAAATCCTTACTCTCGAAATATATGGTGGTCTGCAACTTGTGGATTCATACTGTCATGCACCTAAAAAATGGAGGCCATCCAGATGACTTTGGATATCAGAGCGCGCACAGGCAATCTGTTCCACTCCCCTGTTCTTTCTTCACATTGTTAGACAAACTATTCCTCTTCAGGTACATATTTGAAAACCACTACTGAATCAGCTTCCAGTATACTTTCAGGCAGTGCTGTCTAGATCAACTTAATTGCACATACAAAAGTCTCTTAAATTCCACCTGAAAAGAATAACTTCTATTATACACATTTTTTTCAGCTTCTGTCAAAAAAAATGCAGACTGCAGGAAAAACATCTTCATTTGAAAAGATAACAAAGTGTGGAGCTGGATGAACACAGCAGGCCAAGCAGCATCGCAGGAGCACAAAAGCTGACGTTTCGGGCCTAGACCCTTCATTTGAAAAGATCTTTTTTGGAGGATTAGTTTGTCATTCTCAAATCCGAAGTTGGTCTGCACCTATCCAAGGTTAGGAAAATGAGCACTGAAACCATTTTCAGCTTTACAAAAAGAGGTCATAACATCAGATTTTATATATTTTTGCCAACAGCAGCTTTGCAATGGATCTATTACCTGACAAAAATCATCAAATCGCTACTGTAAATCTGTACAGGTTAAAAAAAATTTGTTCTGGATTGTTTTTTGATTTATTCTATTTATCTCAAACTACTGGCCTTCAACAATTCAAATTTGTGATTAAAACAATTACAAGGGTAAAAAAGATTCCAAGCAAATCTTAGAACATAAAATTGTGCTTAATCCTACACATCTTGCCGTGTTGACCCACTTTTCTAGCTTGCTAACCTATGTGGGCTTGCAGTTCAGCAATGCATTGGCTTTGAAATTCTAATGTTGCTTTCAAATTTCAAAGCCTCACTCTTCACCCACTTCCAACTCTGCAAAGTTCCTTCAGTATTCAGTCTCTCTACATAAATGTTTTGAAGATCAATTTAAACTTGGTGCTAAACAAAGAACATTATTCCTTTACACACACTATTCAGTTTCAGGACCTGTAACCAATGTTGCATATGATGATGCATATGACAATTCCTTGTAGAATATATATCAAGTCCAAATCACATTATGGATCAGATTGCACAAAACTAATAACATCCTATAACATAAACATAGTATAACACATCACTAATACAGTTCAGAGAAAGCCATACCTTTCGGGCTTGATCATTATCCTCAAATTGGGTGATGTCTCTGCCTGAGGCCTGCGCAATTCGCTTTCCTGCCACAAGATTACCAACTATCATGGAAGCAGGTCCCACCTCTGCATTCAGTAACAAAAAGGACAAAAACAGAACAGGAAGAAAACAAGAACAGCATTATTTTAGGAGGATCAATTTAGTATTTAGTAACCTGGATACAAACAAAATGCTCCTTTACTGAACTGCGTTCTTTTAAAATTAACTATGTCCCATATTAGATAATAATGACTGAATATTTAAATCATTGACGCATGGATGACAAAGGATTAGATTTTGTTTTGCCCTGTTACTTGGTGTTTCTTCATCTATCTCCCCTTCTAAACAGGTGAAAAACAGTGTTCAAGTCTGTAATTCCAACACACTCCGTGGCTTCCCAGCCAGCACAAAATTAACAGAAAAATAACAAGCTCAAGCATTTATTTCAGCACAGCTGGATGGCACAATAAATATGTTTCAACAAGTATTACACAATGAAATTGGGAGCAAAGTAAATGTCTCACTGCCTAAATTTCTACTTACACAAGAAAAAGTAACTGATGCTCACCGAATGGTTGATCATGTAATTAAAGCAAGTGCTATACAAAGTTGCAACATGTCGAGTAACAGGTTTGATCAATGACCTGTGCTGAGCTGGCTAAGCTTAGCACTGTTGGGAACCTAGGACCTCTCTGGCAAGAAAGTGAAAAATTAAACAAGGTTTGACATATGGTTACACTGCAAAGCTAGTTGGGATATATATTCCTGCAGACATTAGCCTGTCTGAAATACTATCTATCTTAGCTAATTTTTAAACAAGTGCCAACAGAATATGGTACTGTGCGCAAGCAGTATTCAAGGCATCCATAATACTAAGAGGAGAAAAATATACACAAAATCTCAACTAAGTTTTGTAGCTTTAAACAGGTTTAAAAGCTTCTGAATCTGGAAAGAAATTGTATGCTTTGTAGCTTCATGTTCTAAAATTATGACAAGCAATTTCCTTTTTAACACAAGTATATGGGGGTAAAGGGAAGAAAGTTTTCTTGGTTAACTAAAACAAGAACAGAAATTTATCAGAGATCAAGGATTTTTAAAACCTGCTTAACATGGCATTTGTAGGGCTAATACAGTCACCTAGTATGCATGAAATAGAGAACTAGCAAATTAGAACTCCCAGCCTACAGCCAGAGAACGAGAATAAAACAAACAGCACAAAAAAAAACTGTTGAGCATATGATTGGGAATTAGAAAATTCCTTTATTCTTATCAAATTCATTCCAAAGAGATGTTGGTAGATTATACCCACCTGGCTGTTTCTGTCTTGGTTTGGGGAGATTCGTAACACACGTATGGGGGCACATTAAGACATTACATGGGTGCAGCATGCCCTCCAGAAAGCGCTGTTTGGTCTCAGACAAGTGGATGCCTCCTAAAGGAGTCTTGGGAAGGGTGTTAGCTGGTACCAGGGCCAGGCAGTAGACTCCCACCTGATGAATACTATCAATAGCCTGCAAGAGAACAAAAGGTGACCATCATGCTCTGAATGTGAAAAGCCAGTCTTTCGAGAATCTGTGATACAGCCAAAAATCTCTCTTCATTCACCCCAAAGTAATGTTCAATCAATAGGGCAGCACGGTGGCTCAGTGGTTAGCACTGCAGCCTCACAGCGCCAGGGACCCAGGTTCAATTCCAGCCTTGGGTGACTGTCTGTGTGGAGTTTGCACATTTGCCCCATCTGCGTGGATTTCCTCTGGGTGCTCTGGTTTCCTCCCACAGTCCAAAGATGAGCAGGTTAGGTGGATTGGCCATGCTAAATTGCCTGTAGTGTTCAGGGGTGTGTGGGTTATAGGGGGATGGGTCTGGGTGGGATGTTTCAAAGGGCCTGTTTCCACACTGTGGGAAATCAAAAACTCTACATAGTCTGCAGCCCTAGCTCTTGTCCCAATGTTGAATGAGGTGAATGAGAATGGGAAATGCAGCAAGATGAGCAACTATGACTATGGCCCCCTTTTTTTGCTGGGGTTGGGCGGGGGGGAGCGGTGGAAAGAGTGCAGTGGCAGTGAAGAGGAACAAGAATGTAGGTAATAGAAGGTAACAGTTCAATTTGGGGAATAGATAATGTTCTCTGTGCTGTGAGAGTCCCCAATTCCATGTTGCTGCCTCGTGCAAGGGTTAAGGAGCGCTCAGGTCTGAAGTGAAACTTAGCGAGAGGAGAAGGATTCAGTTATCATCCATGTGTTACCAACAACAATGGCAGGGCGAGAAAAGATATGAAAGAAAGTGAACAGTTAGGAGTAATTTAAAAGGCAGAACCTCCAAGATAATAATCCCAGGATTACCACCTGAGCCACAGGCAAACTGGTAGGGGAAATAAAGTCATGAGTTATATCCGTGGTTCAAGATTGGCATGGGAAAAATATGTTTCAGAATATGGGGCACTGGGACCAGTACTGGGGTAGAAGGCAGCCATTCAAACGAGGCAAGCTTTATTTATGCTATGCCAGGGCCAGTGTTTTGGTGAACATACAGTTCTCCAGAAGGTTTCAAATTAAATAGGGGACAGTGGGGAGAGTGAAAACATAGCCTTAGAAAACAAAAATTACGTCAACATTGTGGAGTAGGTATTTTGATAAAGATTCCGATAGTGGGACAGAAAGGGATAGATGCCCAAACATAGAAAAAGCAGCAAATACAGTCAATACAGAAAAAGACAAAATTAATGGCTCCTCTCTTAAATACACGTAGTACATAAGAAGAATTAGGAGTAGGAGGCAGCGATTCGGCCCCTCGAGCCTCCGCCACGATATGATCATGGCTGATCTCGTCTTGACCTCAACCCTACTTTCCTGCTCTTTCTCCATAATTCTTTAACCCATTAATAACTAAAAATTTGTCCACCTCCTCCTCAAATTTACTCAATGTCCTAGCTTTCAGTGTACTCCAGGGGTACTGAATTCCACAGACTCACGACCATTTAAGAGTAGTGATTTCTCATCATTTGTTTAAAATCTGCTACCCCTTATTCTAACATCATTAGCTCTCAATCGAGTGTGTCCCACATGAGGAAACATCTTTTCTAACCCCTTCAATACCCTTTAGCAATTCATTTACCTCAATTAGATCTCCTCTCATTCATAGAACGATAGAGAAACGCAGCACAGAGACAGACCCGTCGGTCCAACTCGTCCATGCTGACCAGATAACCTATATAAATCTAGTCCTATGTGCCAACATTTGGCCCATGTTGCTTTACACCCTTCTTATTTATAGGCTGTCCCGATGCCTTTTAAATCTTGAAACAGTGCCCTCCTCCACCACTTCCTCTGGCAGCTCATTCCGTAGACGCTTCACCCTCCGCAATGCAAAGTTGCCCCTGAAGTTCCTTGTAAATCTTTCCCCCTCACCTAAAACCTACGCCCTCTAGTTTTTGAGTCCCCTACCACAGGGAAAAGACCTCACATATTTACCCTATCCATGCCCTTCATGATTTTATAAACCTCTCAAGGTTACCCCTCAGCCTCCAATGCTCCAGGGAAAATAGCCCCAGCCTAAATCAGCCTCTCTCTGTGGCTTAAATCTTCCAGTCCTGGCAACATCCTTGTAAATCTTTTCTGAAACCTTTCCAGTATCCTATAGGAAGGAGGCCAGAATTGCATGCAATACTCCAAAAGTGGCTGAACCAATGTCCTATACAGCTGCAATATTACCTCCCAACTCAAAGCACTGACCAATAAGGTAAGCATACCAAATGCTTTCTTCACAATCCTATCCACCTGCAACTCCACCTTCAAGGAGCTATGAACCTGCACTCCAAGGTCTCTTTGTTTGGTAGCACTCCCCAGGGCTTTACCATTGAGCGTATAAGTCCAGCCCCGATTTGGCTTTCCAAAACGTAGCACTTCACACTTATCTAAATTAAAATCCATCTGCCCCTCTTTGGCCCATCTGATCAAGAAATCATTGTACTCTGGAGGTAACCTTCTTTGCTGTCCACTCCATCTCCACTTTTAGTGTCATCTGTAACCTTACTAACCATACCCTCAATGCTCACATCCAAATCATTTGTATAAATGACAAAGAGCAACGGAGCCAGCACTAATCCTTGTGGCACACCATGGGACACAAGCCTCCTGTCTGAAAACTAAGAGTCAACCACCACCCTCTGTTTTCTACTTTTGAACCAGCTCTGAATCAAAACAACTACTTTTCCCTTAATTCAGTATGATCTAACCTTGCTAACTAGTCTATCACAAGGAAACTTACCAAACAAGTCACATCCATCGCTCTTCCCTCAACAATCAAGTTTGTGAAGCATGATTTCCCATGCACCAAGCTGTACTGACTATCCCTAATCAGTGATAACATGGTGTGAAGCTGGATGAACACAGCAGGCCAAGCAGCATCAGAGGAGCAGGAAAGTTGAAGTTTTGGGTTGAGACCCTTCTTCAGAAATTTCTGAAGAAGGGTCTTGACCCGAAACATCAACTTTCCTGCTCCTCTGATGCTGCTTGGCCCGCTGCGTTCATCCAGCTTCACACTGTGTTATCACTGATTCTCCAGCATCGACAGTTCCCACTATCTCTATCCCTAATCAGTTTTGCCTTTCCAAATATATGTAAATCCTGTCCCTCAGGATTCCCTTCAACAACTTGCCCACCAGTGAAGCCAGGCTCACCGGCCTGTCATCCCCTGGCATTTCCTTCGCATTTTTCTTAAGTAGTGGCACAACATTAGGCAACCTTCACTCTTGTGTCACCTTGCCTGCGGCTGTCAATGATACAAGTATTTCAGCAAGGAGCTCAGCAATTACTTCCCTGGCTTCCCAGAGACTTCTAGTATACACCTAATCAGGTCCCAGGGACTGAGCCACCTTAAAGCATTTTAAGACATTCAGCAACTCTCTTCTGTAATATGGACATGTTCAATGTCATTGTTTATGACCCCATGTTCTCTATCTTCCATATCCTTATTCACAATAAACACAGATGCAAAAGGCTTGTTTACTAACTGCCGCCCTATCTCCTGCAGTTCCACACGTAAGTGACCTTGCTGATCTTTACGGGGCCCTATTCTCTCCCTAGTTACTCTTTGGTCCTTAATGTATTTGTAGAATCCCTTTAGATTCTCCTAATCCCTTTTGCCCTCCTTGCTCTGGTTGCTGTGGCGTAATGGTGAGCACACTGGTTTTTGACCGCTGGGATCTGAGTTCAAGTCTCGGGGCAGCCTATTTCCAGGTCACTTTAGTGTTTAGCCTGGGGAAGTCACTTTTTTTATGCTGCTCGAAGGGCTGAATGGCCTACTCCTGCACTTATTGTCTATTTCCTTCTGAAGTATACTCCCACTCCCTTTACACTAAAGGGATTCATTTGATCCCTGCTGTCAATACCAGACATGTATTTCCTTCTTTTGCATGACCAATACCTCAATACCTCTCGTCATGTGGCATTCCCGACATCTACCAGCCTTGCCCTTCACCCTAACAGGAACATGCTGTCTCTGACTCTCGTTATCTCATTTTTGAAGACTTCCCATTTTCTAGCCATTCCTTTACGTGCAAATATCTGTCCCCAAACAACGTTTTACAGCTCTTTCCCAGGAACTGTCAAAATTGGCCTCCACCAATTTAGAACTTGTACATCAGGTCTATCCTTTTGTACCATTATTTTAGAACTCATATAATTATGGTCACTAGCCCACGGTGCTCCCACCACTTATACCTTAGTCACCTGTCCTGCCTTATTTCCCAAGAGCACGCCAAGTTTTGAACTTTCTCCAGTATGTACATCAGAAAAAAATTTCTACTACAGACTTAAATTCCTCTCCAGCTAAGCCCAGACCCAGTTTGTCTTTGGAAAATTAAAATTCACTACCATAATCAGCCTATTATTTTCACAGATAACCAAGGCCTCCTTATAAATTTGTTTCTCAATTTCCTGCTGACTATAAAGGGGTGCATAATACAATTCCAATAAAGGTGATCATCGCTTTCTTATTATTCAGTTTCACCCAAATAACTTCCCTGCACATATTCCCAGGAATATCCTCCCTAACGCCAGTCATAACACAATCCTTATTCAAAAATGTTACATCCCTCCCTATCGCATCTATACCTTGGAACATGAAAATGCCAGTCCTGTCCATCCCTGAGTCATGTCCATGTAATTGCTATGATATCACAGTCCCATGCTCCAAACCATGCCCTGAGTTCATCTGCCGTACCAGTTTAGCTTCTTGTATTGAGATAAATGCAGTTTAATTCATCAGTCCTAACTCATCCTCTGCTTTGTTCCTGCCTGTCGTGACTATTCGACTTACTCCTTTTCCCACCTGCATCCGTTTCAGACTGCTATCTTTCGTCAGTATCTCCCTTGTTTCCACACCGGTTTCCATTTCCCCCAGTTATTAGTTTAAATCCCCTAAAGCAGCTCAAACAAATGTCTCCACCAGTTTATTAGACCCCTTCCAATTCAAGTGCAATCCATCCTTCTTAAAACAGATCACTTCAACCTCAGAAGAGATTCCAATGATAAGTCCATAAGACACAGGAGTGGAAGTAAGGCCATTCAGCACATCAAGTCCACTTCACCATTGAAATCATGACTGGATGGACATTTCAACTCCACTTCCCTGCAGTCGCCCCGTAGCCCTTGATTCCTCCAGAGATCAAGAATTTGTCGATCTGTGCCTTGAAGGCATCTAACGTCCCGGCCTCCACCGCACTCTGCGGCGATGAATTCCACAAGCCCACCACTCTCTGGCTGAAGAAATGTCATCTCATTTCCGTTTTAAATTTACACCCTCTAATTTTAAGGCTGTGCCCACGGGTCCTAGTCTCCCTGCCTAACGGAAACAATTTCCCAGCGTCCACCCCTTCTAAGTCATACATTATCTTGTAAGTTTCCATGAGATCTCCTCTCAACCTTCCCAACTCTAATGAGTACAATCCCAGGATCCTTAGGCGTTCATCATACGTTAAACCTACCATCCCAGGGATCATCTGTGTGAATCTTCGCTGGACATGCTCCAGGGCTAGTATGTCCTTCCTGAGGTGTCGAGCCCAAAATTGGACACAGTATTCTAAAAGGGGCCTAACTAGAGCTTTATAAAGTCTCAGAAACACATTGCTCCTTTTATATTCCAACCATCTTGAGATATACGACAACATTACATGTGCTTTCCTAATCATGGACTCTACCTGCACGTTAACTTTTAGAGAATCGTAGACCAACACTCCCCGATCCCTTTGTACTTCTGCTTTATAAATTTTCCTCACCATTTAGAAAATAGTTCATGCCTGTATTCTTTTTTCCAAAGTGCAAAACCTCACATTTAGTCACATTGAATGCCAGCCATTTCCTGGACCACTCTCCTGAACTGTCTCAATCTTTCTGCAGCTTCCCCACCTCCTCAGTACTACCTGCCTGTCCACTTATCTTCGTATCATCAGCAAACTTCACCAGAATGCCCCCAGTCCCTTCATCCAGATCATTAATATATAAGGTGAACAGCTGCGGCCCCAACACTGAACCCTGCGGGACATGACTCATCGCCAGTTGCCATTCCGAAGAAGAGCCTTTTATCTTAACACTCTGCCTTCTGTCAGACAGCCAATCACCAATCCAAGCCAGTAGCTCACCTCGAACACCATGGGCCCTCACCTTGCCTCCTGTGAGGCACCGTATCAAAGGCCTTTTGGATCCAAAAATTGTGAATCCTTCTCCCCTGCACCAGCTCCCTCAGTCACACGTTCATCTGCTCCACCCTCCTATTCCTACCCTCAATGGCTTCAGGCACCAGCAGTAATCCAGGTATTACTACCCTCCAGGATCTCCTTTTTATGTTCTTACCTAATTTCCTATATTGTCTCCTCAGCCTTTTGTCCTTTTCTCTTCCCACGTTGCTAGTTCCAACATGTACAACAACCTCCCACTCCTCCCAATTGCCATGGAGCATATTCTGCACCTTCTCTACGGTATCCTTGATCCTGGTTTCAGGGAGGCAACACACCATTCTCAATGCCTCGCCGCCGGGTGCAGAAATGTTTGTCTGTGCCTCTGACTAGAGAATCCCCTATCACTATCAACTGCTTGGAACCTAACATGCCCCTCATTATATTAGAGCCAGTCTCAGTGCCAGAAACCTGGCTGCTAGTGCCACATTCCCCCAATAGTCCACCACACTCTACATTTTCCAAAACAGCATACTTGTTTGACAGAGGGATAGCCACAGGAGAATCCTGTACTACTTGCCTCCTTCTTCTACCTTTCCTGAAGTCACCTATCTAACCTGACTATATCTTCTGCTCATTTCCCTTTCTGCAACTGCCATCCATCACACACCCAGCTCCTGCAAAATTGGTCATTGCCTCGTGCAATCCGATAGAATTCACAAGTAAGTGCTCTTCCTGCAGACATAATCATCACTAACATGGAAACTGTCTCACATCCGACAGGAACACCACATCACTCTACAAAAGGCTGTCTTTGCATTTTGATCTACAGACCCAGAAAATAGCACAGCCTTACCGTTCTAAATACACCATTCCAGGCTAACTCAGTACCTACTTTTTTATTTTTAAACTTTAGTCAAAAGAGAGATCTCAATAAAAACATATAATCAAAAAGGAATCACTTGACTCACTATCATAGATTTACAAAAGTAAACTAGTCACTTACACTTCCCCAAAGTCAGCTGTGAATTTCACTGTTGGTCTACTTTTCTTTGACAAACTCCGGTGTACAGAGGTACTTGAAATTAAACAGCAGGGCAGTAGCTGTGATGGTTCACTGCTGGGTCAAGACAGCAGTGTAGGTTTATTTCTCGATTGATTGACTTCCCACAATGTGGTCACTGCCTTTGTCCCTTCTAAACTCTAGAAGGCATAGGCTTAAACTGCACTATTTCTCTTCCGAAGACAAACTCTTCACCTTTGGAATTTATCTAGTAAACCTCCTCTGAACTGCCTCCAATAAAATTGTAGCCCTCATAAAGTAAGAGAACCAAAACTGGATACAATACTCTAGATGCTGTCTCACTAATGTCTTGGGGCAGTTATGGCAACAATTCCCTACTTATATATTCTATTACTTTTGCAATAAATGGCAAAATTCCATCTGCCTTGTTTATTACCTGCTGTATTTGCACATTAGTTTTCTTTGATTCATGCATGGAGGATTCCAAGATCGCTCTGCACCAAAGCACTCTGAATTTTATCACCATTTAGATAATAAATTGCCTTTCAATGCTTTGTAGCCATTTCTCTCACCCATTGCGTGGCTCACCAATATGTTTACGGCGTGGGGCACTGAGCGACCAGAGTGCAACTTTGGGTCAACAGCAGGGACTCTATGATCAACAGCTTACTAATTCAGTTTAGGAGCACCATGTTACAATATGAGATAAAATAAAGACATCATACAAGTCCTACATATAATGTGTACAGCTGGATGAACACAGCAGGCCAGGCAGCATCACAGGAGCAGGAGAGTTGAATAGAAAAAAGAAGGGTCCAGACCCTTCACGTCAACTTGCCTGCTCCTCTGATGCTGCTTGGCCTGCTGTATTCATCCAGCTCTACATCTTTATATCTTAGACTCCAGCATTGACAGATCCTACTATTTCACACAAGTCCTATGTTGTCTCAAGTAATGACATCAAAGAACTGCAGCTGCAAAGCACTCCCTGCAATTGCAGTACGCCGCACATTTTAAACAATCCCCATTACTTTAAGGTTAAAAAGAAGTACTCAAATGGGTGATGGCAAAATCATTCTAAAATCCGCCTGAACAGCAACATATCTGATTTGGTTCTGATGGGGAAAAATGCTGAATCTACAGAATATGAAGTATCTGTTTTCACACTTGGACACCACAGAGGAAACACTTGACCTTGAGGACACAGGCACTCAGAAGAACAGAAAGACACCAAAATAACTGCTACTGTAGATAGTCGAAGATGACTATTTCATGTCATCCATTAAGTATGGATGCAGTACAGAAATGATATTTTTTTCCAAGTTATTGGGTTTGTTAGATTTGAGACAAATTTTGCTAGCATAAACCATGCCTGCTTCAAGTCAGTTCAAGGACATTCAAAGACTGAGTGAAGTGGCTTCCAAAGGACACTAGAAGACTCACTCTGGATGTGGCAGGGAGAAGAGAGGCAGTTGAAAAGCTATTAAGTTGAGTCCCACACTTGCAAGATAACATAACTGCTGAGGGTACTGTGCACAAACATGTTGCAAAGTAACTTTGGTTGGGGAAAATATCTTCTGTCAGTTGGTATACTGGGAGCCCATTAGGCAGTCTTTATGTTGACTTCAACTTGTTTGAGCAAAGTGAAGTCTTTAAAACACAATATCTTGTTGTGAGAGTTGATCAGTCTCAGGGAAATTCTCATCTCTTTTTCAATGAAGATTCTAACAAATCGATAGGCCACAATATCAAAATAAACAAAAACAATAGAACCTAATGAAGAGAGAAAACAAAGTAACTCAACGGAAATTTCAAATTCGTGCAGGATTAAATGCCTATTGCAGGTGGCCATGTGCCAGAAGTACTCTTCAATATCAAAACAGCCCACCTCCAGAGATAATAAAGCTTAACTACCTGCAAGACTCTACTCATCCATTGGAAACTGTCTTCCTCAGATGCATCTGGTCGCTGTTCTGCTACCAATACAATACGTTCGTCATGGAGTACATTCACTGAAAATACTGCTATCCTAAAAGAGGGGTAGAAAAAGAATAAAATAAAATCCTTTCATATCATACTTAAAATTATGCTTCTCTAGCCATTCAACTCTCATCAGCTTGAAAGAAACAACATAGAAACAGAGGAAACGAGCATGTGAACACTCAATTGTTAATGAATCAAGAATATTTTCAAAGTCATTGAAAAACGCTAATAGCCATCTTCAGGCTGTTAATTAATTTTAAATCATAGGAAGAAAAGAATGACAGTTAATAGGGCATTCTATGTATATACTTATACGTTTGACTAGAATAAATTGCCTCTTTATTTTTGGTTTTGTAATCTGCCACATTAAAAAAAAGTGTGTCACTTAAGCACTGACAATTACTTCACCTTCTCAAAAAGCTGTTTAATAATACAGGCAGCATTTTTCCATTCTCAAATGATGTCCTGGTAACATAGTTTTAAGTTTTAACACAGGTTTCTTTTCTCTTTATTCATGAAAGGGAGGAGGGTGTTGCTGGCTGTACAGCGTTCACTGCCCATCCCTAATTGCGCAGATGGCAGTTCAGAGTCAACAACAATGCTTTCACTATGGAGTCACATGCAGGCTAGACCAGGTAATGACAGCAGTTTCCTTCCCTAAAAGACATTAGTGAACCAGGTGGGTTTTTTGGCAATTGACAACAGATTCACGATCATGGGCAGATTCATAATTCCAGATATTTTACTGAATTCAAATTCCACCATGTGTCACGGTAGGATTCGAACCAGGGTCCCCAAAATGTTCGATAACACGGTGTGAAGCTGGATAAACGAAGTAGGCCAGGCAGCAGAGGTGCAGGAAAGTTACATGTTTCGGGTAGAGACCCTTTTTTCTGAAGAAGGGTCTCGACCTGAAACGTCAAACTTGCCTGCTCCTCTGATGCTGCTTGGCCTGCTATGCTCATGCAGCTTCACACCGTGTTATCTCAGATTCTACAGCATCGGTAGTTCCTATTATTGCCAAAGTGTTAGCCATCTTTTTCCTGAAAACAAGTCCTGTGAAGAGCTGTGCAATGACACCACTTTTATTTGACGATGCACTTGAACTTTGCTAATTTTAAAAAAAGCATAGTCAGAGATACCAGGTACAATAATGCAATACATGCATACAAAATAGACATCAAATGTTTTAGCTGTGAAAAACAGGAGAAAAGAAACAAGTTTTCCATGAAGGGGCTAAAATTCAAGAATAGAATCATATACTATAGGTTGCTCTGTTTCCTCACTGAACACGGATAATTTGATGCTATTTTATAGAACTAACGTCCAATGTCCATAAATTACAAACATCAATTTCATAATACAACTTGAATCATTACTTGGATTCTGTAAAATTCGAAATGTTTACATTAAATGAAAAACAATCGGGATTGTCAACATCGAAAGCTGCTTGGATGCCTTTGCCAAATTTGCAAATAAGGTAAAACCCTTCAAGATAACATAACTAAAATTAATAAGATCCGTACTTAGTCATTTGCTTACCTTCCCCTATACACAAACTTCATGGGTTCCACTGCTAATGCTGTTGCCACAACATCATCTGCATTGTGCCTTCGCCCACTCACCACCATCAGACCATCCATCTTGCCTACCACAAACACTTGGTTTCCCTTAAGTAAACAATTGAAAATAATCAAAACAATATTAATCCCGCTCAGGTAGGTACCAGTCAGAATCACTGTCATTAGAAGGTTACTGTCTGGTCTTTTTCACATAAGACAGAGTACATAACCTGTATAACTATCTTTATTACAATGAAGCTTTCCAAAGCAAACATCTATCCTGCTAACGCAAATACGCAATGTTTTCAAGCCCTTTGCCGTGATGAATATTTGAACTAAAAGCATTTGCTGATGACATGCAAATTAATAGCACAATTCCAAAATATGCTCAGCTCATTAAAAACGTCATAGCACAAATCCACCATAATCTCACAACATTCAAGTATCCGCATCAATGGAACACACATGACACATGGCACAGTTCCACACTGTAAATAATTACTTTTCTTAAAGTTATTCATTTACATGTGATGATACATATTGGCAAGGCCAGCATTTATTGCCAATTCCAAAACGTCCTCAATAAAGATGTGGGAAACCGCCTTCTCGAAGGCATAGGGAGGAAAGCATGATAATATATTTCTAAGGCAGGACGCTGTGTGACAAAGTAGGTGACTTGGCCTGGATTGTATTGAGCTCCTCATCCACCTCTGAACCACTTCCAATGCAAGTTTATCTTTTTTAAAAATAGGTCGACCCAAACTGTACTTTGTACTCCAGGCAGTTCAGAAAACATGAGGGGACTTGGGGGTGAATTCTGAGTTGATGGTTCCCCTTGTTAACGAGACGAGAACTGGGGAACACAGTTTAAAAATAAGAGGTCGTGCTTTTAAGATGGAGAACAAAGAAATGTTCTCTCAGAGTTATTTATGGAATTCTTTTCCCAAAAAACAGTGGAAGCAGAACTGAATAAAATGGTGGCGGGGGCGTGCTGTGTGTTGGTGGGTGGGTGCAGTGCAGTCCACACAAGAACAGCCAATATCTTAGTAAATGGGGGAATAGGTTGGAGGGGCTGAATAGCCATCTCCTGCTCTTAAATCTAATGTTGCTATGAAGTGACTGAAACCTAGACTCTGCAACAGCGGGGACCTCAGGAAGATACAGAAATGCATCATCCACTCATATCTTATTAAAAGATGCTCTAACCTCACCTTTTACACTCACACGCGAGGCTTAAACACTCCTGAGAAAGGAGTTCATATGGTCTGCGTTTTATGTCAGCTGCTCAACAGTCCACCAACATTCATGGCTGCATGACAGGTCATCTTAGTTCTATCAATTGTATTACACTGTGGAAGTTACATATAAATTCAAAAAGGGGGACAACTAATTTTTAACTATTTCTGGTCCTGTCTCAGATATTGTCCTGAACACTTTGCTGAGCATGGGTTGGTCATCTGGCTTTAGTGGTATGGTATAGTGAGGGCATGCAAGGCCAAGAGTTTACACACTGTGATGGAACAGGCGCTGACATCCCACTGCACCTCATCACTGGCCAATTTTTAAGCTGCTCAACCTTTATGGATCTATCTCATTTGTCATTGTGATGGTGTCATACAATATGACATTGCACTGTGTGTAAACAGAATTTCATATTCAAAGGGACTGTGTCGTGGTCACTCCCAAAATTCCTGCCATGGACCAATGTATTTGCACCAGGTAAATTAGTGAACAAGAGGAGAGTTTGTTTTCCCCCGCAGTGTTGTTCTTTTTAAATCAATGCCTTCACAAGCACAGTCTGACAGCTATGTCCTTCAGGATTCAGCTAGCTAGATCAGTAGTATTGCAATTAAGTCCATGTAATGAATAGCCTGGATCCAAGTGTATTGTGCTCCAGCTGCTGTCAGCCCTCTTTCCAAGTACGATACAAAATGGATAGAAGAACACTAATTGATCAGCACAGGCATGTTGGTAGGTGATAATCTGAAAGTCGTTTCCTTGCTTACATTTTTCTTGATGTTGTGATGTTTTGAGGTCCGAAATCAAAGTTTAGAATGCTCAGGGTCACTTTGTTACAACTGAATTCCATTGTGCTGAATGTGAGACATGGGCTGAAAGGTGATAATCTGAGAGTGCTGTCAGTCTGTTGCTCCACTAATCTGTGGAAAACCTTTGGTACAAGTCCCCAACTGTAAGCAAACAGGGTCAACTGAGCTGGGTGTGACTTTGTTAGGGAATCTGATGTTTAGGTCAATGCTGGTGCTTTATTTTGGTTTATTCATCATCAACTTGAGACAAGTCATTTGATACAGTTTTTTTAAAATTCATTCAAGGGATAAGGGTGTAACTGGCTCGGCAGCATTTACCCCCAGAGAGCAGTTAGGAGTCAAAGAAATTGCTGCGGGTGAGCAGTCACATGTAAGCCAGACCAGGAAAGGATGGCAGTTTCCTTCCCAAAAGGACATTAGCTAACCAGATTGTTTTTCTGACAATCGACAATGGGTTCAGGGTCATCATTAGACTCTCAATCCCAGATATTTATTGAATTCAATTTCCACCATCTGCTGCAGTGGGATGTGAATCCGGGTCCCCAGAAAATTATCTGGGTCTCTGGATCAACACTCCAGCGATAAGACCACTAGGCCATCGCCTCCCCCAATACAATTTGAGTTGTTTGCTCAGTCATTCTAAAAAATGCAGCTAAAGGGTCAATCATAATGTTGGGGATTTGGAGCTACAAAATGGTCACATCAGCTCAAGGCAGCAGGTCTCCTTATTTGAAAGTCATGAGTGAATCACGAGTGTTAATGACAATCCAACAGCTTGGTCTTACTGATCAGGTTTATACTCTAGATTCAAGAAACAACATTCAGCTCCCAAAGGTCATAGTGAAATAAACAGAGCATGGAATCATTGCGAGAAAACAAATGGAATTTCTTACAGATCCTAGAAAGCCCAGTAAATTAGTCCTGGTGAAGACATGCTCACTGATGGGTACTCCTGCTGCATTCACTGGCATTGCCTGAAAAACATTAAGCAATAAGTTTTATCCCAACACCACTGAGGAGGCAGTAATTAATGTCCATATGGCACCCAACTTAGAAAACAACATGTGACAAATCTGAAGTTTGGCTGTTGTGTTTGGACTCCTTAATTCTGGGCAAGATGGAGGATTGAAGAGTTTCATATAAACTGCATTAAATTTTACCCACCAAAAACTTGAGTGACTTGTTTGTAAAAGGTCATGTTGTTTAATTGGGAAGGTGATAAAAGACTTTGTATCTGTTCGATATGTTAGGACTGTTGGGGCTTTGTAAACCATTGCACTATAAACTGTCTATTTAATTCCAATAAAATTAATTGAGAGTCTACACTATTGTTAATTAGCCTTTCAAACTCAGTACAAGGCTTGTGTGATTTAAATTGCATGGAGATGTGTTCTGAGAGAGTGATAGAGATAAAGAGAGAGAGATATCATTAAAGGTGTAGAGCTCCCACTTAGACAAACTATCCAAATTTGAGAGAGTCTAAATGAAATTGACATGTGTGTCTAAGTGTAGCTACAGGGAGGGCTCACTATTTTTTCTTCATCACAAAAGTCAATTTTGGCACGGCATGGTTATTTGCTGGAAAGGAACCTGACAACAGCTTTGGACAGATTCCTACGTAATGAAACATCCACGTAACGAACAATAGTGGAGGGAAAATCTTGGTCATTTGTAAATTAACTGAGGCTCTCCTATGTTATTCCTGTTGACAATTCTGTTTAAATTAATGTAGCTTTTAGCTTGTCAGGTCAAAGACATGATACTTGAAGTCTTGTGCGATCCTTTCGGTCACTGACTGGAAGTTCACATTTATTTTTGGAAGTTATTGATTTCTTTGGGGAGCATAACATTAGATAAGTGTAAGAATGACCTAAATTAATACACTTGAAAGAATTTAAAGTAACAGAAATAACGCACTAAAAAACTGTCAGGGATCCAATGCTTTGCTTAAAAGCTTAACCATGACTCAAGAGTGTCCTCAAATGCTTTTGTACAAAAAACATTTAAGCTTTTCACATTTGCGATCAAGCAATATTCCCCCCCATCAAACTTCTGGCTCATTGTTGGGCTCTGGCTGCAAACTCAAATCTTTCTTGCAAAAGTTCTAGGGTATGGATCCTAATGTAATGAAAAACTTCCCATTGCAATATTGAGTTATACAATATTTTGAAGAAAACAATAAACTTGGAATAGTTGTCATTGACATAATCTAAAGCTTTGGAAAAGTGGTACAACCCAATTGACCTGGGAAAGGCAGCCATGGATTCCAAAATGATCATCTAGAGTGCCTTGGCCAGGGCTCATGTTGAACTGCAGAATAAAACCAACCAAAGCCTGACTGGAGAACTAATTCAACAGGTCCAATCCGAAACTACGTTGAAGTCCTGAAGAGCATCTACTCGCTCCTTGATGCAATGGAAAATATGACAAATGATATGTGAACATATTTCCAGTTTTTAGGTACCTGATTGAAGTTTGACACTGGACACCAGCGTTCCTCTCCAATCACATCTTTTCGTTGATTTTACAACAACAGATTTTAATTGACATAACTGGGAAAAAGGAGGAATTCTCATCATCAACCCAATTTACTCTGTGGCTGGAGATTAAAAACAATCCTTCGTATGTAACAAATAACAAATGTTGCCATTCCTCACTCTGATTCCTTCTCAATTACTTTTTTCTCCCCTCATTTTTGCAAGCCCCAAATTCAATTTTTTTGGACAAGCGTAACAATTGGAGAGGAATCTAAGAAGAATAATCTTAGAATTCTAGCACTTCAAGCTCTTCAGGGAACACTGGACAAATCTTAAAATTAAATACTAGCTTTAACCAGAATGTTAACATTTCTTATGTGAAAGACATTTCCTTTCGTTCAGCAGCACTGGTTAAAGCCAGATGGAAATGTCACGATTCCTAGAAATCAAACTCTGTCAGTGACCCACCTCTTACAGGCAAATGCCTCAAGATACAGGCAACGAACAGATAACTTGCCACCATTCTCCAGTTTAATGGAATATAACACGTGACAACATTGAATATTAATGTTGGGACAAGGCAAAACAGATACTATATTTCTACTCTGGATATAAACCACTAGACATATTTGCTGAATACTAAGCTGATAAATGAAGATTCACTAGAAACAAGCAATTAATTGTTAAAGTATTTTGTATAATTATGCAATTAAACCAACTTACAAAGTTCACTTTTGACGGCCGCTGGCTGAAATTGAGTTTTTGACCCTGCCTTCACATATTAGTTTAAAAATGACTGCAATCTCATTGCAAAACAACGAAGTTATTGTTCTAAATTGCTACAACATGGGGTTTTTCGTTTGATGCTGGATGACCACACAAGCTTATTTAACTTGAACTGGATGCCTTGATCTTTTTGGTAGAAACCAATTAATCTGTCCCAATCACTCAGCAAATTAAAACATTGATACAGATATCAGAGATACCGTTGGACAGAACAGTGCTCAGATCCTGCAATTAAAAGAAAATTACATTTTGTTACTTAAGAACAACGAACTGACTCAAATTGACACGTATGAAGTGGATTGGTATCTGATGGATAATGTTCTTTAGACAACAAATAAAGCATCATGAACCTGCATTTGCAAGATTCAATGTGAATTACAAATGAAATGGAGCACGTTGTAATCAAATATCCTGGTGCTTCACTTTTGACATACAGTATCAAATAAAATGCAAAATGTGAGTCACGGTCAGAATCCAAAACAGTGGAAGTTATATTGTAGGCCTAAGAAATGAAAAGTGACCATCACCCAAGTTTAAAACTGGGAAAAAAACTTCAAATGATGTTAAACCTGCACATCAGCCCAGGAATACTCAGCTCATGATAAAAATGCACCGAAAGCAAGATATATGCTGCAAGATAGAGGGGGGGAAAAAGTACTTTTCACACCTAGAAACAGCAACTTGGTCAAAAGCTTTCTCACACCACAAAACACTACACGGTCAAGCTGTTGTGATGTCGAGTCAGTGGAGTGTAGGTGAGGTGAAGAGGAAACATAATCTAAAAGCAAGCTTGAAGATTCTAAACGGACAGCAACTCAGTCCCTGGAGGTAGGAACTTCTCAATTTGGAGGAGAACAATTAAAACGCACTTTTCAAAAAGTAAGGTAAAGTATTTCCATAGTAATTTCAATTACCTCAAATACTGTCTTCGTCATTCCCGGCAGTCCATAATATGATGTCCCAGAGGCACGTGAGCTCACACAGATCTCTCCAATCTCATCAGTTTTGCAGAGATATGGGGTACCTTCAAACTTTACAATACACACCAACGCTGAAAGACAGGCAAATGAAGAAACATGAGAAGGCAAGAGGAGAGAAAGGATGCCATTTCTCAGAGGCATTCATGTAACACCTTTAACGCAATATTTTAAATGAAATTTGATGTCAAGTCACAGGAAGGAGGTATTAGAGTAGTGATGGAGGAGGTAGATGCAGAAAGGATGATAGACAGTGGAAGAGGTTCCAACACAGTGGACGAGTTAAAACGGGCATATTTTAAATTCTATTCTATTCTAGATATGCCTGTTTTTCTCCTAAAGTGTATTGGAAATTAGAAACTTCTACATCTGAGAAAGCTTGAATTAGTTTTCATACGGGATTTCACAACACAAGTTGACTCAGCTTTCATTAAATTTTTGTTGGGGATAATAATTAAATACCTTTCCTGACTTAGAAAATGGTTTGTACAGTTTGACATCCGAGAACTGGAAACAGCAAACTATATCTGCATCAAGAGAAGTTTCATATGGCAATGAGTCTTGCCATTTTAGGCAGTCTACAGGATGCCTGATTGCATGAGTTTGGAGGGAGAATGGACATCTGGGAAAGGGTGAAGGGAGCAAGGGGAGGAGGGTGAACGAATGATCAAGGGGTGGGATAGACGGTGGTGGTTGATTGATTCAGGGATGGCATAATGCTTCAAATGTTGCACTGCAGCAGGACTAATTAGTTTTCGAAATACCTTTTTGACACAAAACTGTAAATTATTGGATTCAATGAAACAATTTTGCAAAAAGCTGACAGTTTCTGCAGGAAATCAGCAGCAAAACTAACCATTACAACCAGAGGAAACATACCTCCAGGCATGACAGCGCCAACATCTTGGACTGTCAGAACAGAGAGCTTTTCTTCTGTGTCCATACGTATAACTCCATAGCTCAAGCCATTCATGGACAGCACCATCTTCCCTGTAAAAGGTCCTCCAAAGTCACCGGGTCTGATATAAAAAGAGAACCAATTACAATTGCAATGATTCTCCCCTCTGCAGCTCCCTTAACTTTTACACAGGTAAAACAAAAAAGGTTGGGGAACAACATTTAATCAAATTTTAAAAATGGCAAGATGGCTACTCTGCAAACAAGCTCTTTGGAGGTCGAAACAATATCTCCGAGTCTTTATTCAGCATCTATGAATAAACTAGGGACAGCAAAAAAAGATGTTGCACATCATGTTTAATTTAGTTGTAGAAATAACAGCGAATACATATTCATATAATTTACTAAACACATATTTTCAATACATTTCAGAAACTTCACTGCACTCAAAGACAGAAACCACCAGTGAATCCTAAGATTCTCATTTTGAAAACAGCATCTGTACCTCCGAATAGCCACTGTCAGAGCTTCTGATGAGCTGGCACATGGACAGATCACCTCAGGTCGTAAACCACGTGACTGAAAAACGTTCACAAATGCATCACAAGATGATATTGACCCTGCAAAAATAAAAGGTAAGGAAGTAAATACCTTGAGGTTCACCTATATGATGGCAATGAGCGCTTACGGGAGAACGTCCCAAACATTCTGCTGCTGTGATTTGACTTTTAGGTTTCAAGATTGTTGCAACACTTCTGTGGCATCTTTTGCTGCCCTGGAGCTTACAAACCCAAATTTCAGCCTGTTTGTCACTTGGAATCCCAAGTGTCTTGGCTTCCCATTTGATCAGGTATGAGAAAGTGTCTTGATATTTTAAGGTGGTCACCGGTTCATTTCAAAATCTCAAACTGCACAAAACAAATCTAATAATACAAAATAGAGAATTTGTGTGTACTATGCATTCGAGCAGTAGATTATTGACCCATATCCAAGACTCCTCACTTGGGTCCAGCAAAGAGCTCATGGGGTCAAATACCAACCCGACAAACACAAGAAGCAACAAACAGGAAATGATAGCCTCAGCCACTCTACCACATTACCAATTGGTCCGCAAAAACATAGCTTTGAGTAAGTTTTAGGAATAAACCTATGCCTTCTCTCATTGTGAAATAACGCCATTGGTTAGAAATTGAGGGAAACAACATGGACACATGAATTTCTCCTCCCGACAATTTCCACTTACAATAATTGGAAACAAAACATCAAGTTGAATTAAATTCCATTTCTTCTTTCTGAATTATTATGTATCTAAACTGTCAGGATTCATAGCCACTAGATGTCATCATTGTACACAGCCAACATTGCAATGCAAGCTGGCTCAAATTCTTCTGCCTCAGACCCTGTGTTGCACTGTACCTTCACACAATTCAGCCATGAACATTGAAGTTAACTATCCTTGTGCTGGCAAATGGCTTACTTGTACCTTGTCCCAGTTAATGCGGTTGATGTAGCCAATTACTAAATTGGAGCACAAAGAAACATTGTATCACTCTACAAAGGCATCCTTTACTGAGAGGAGTCCAAACAAGGTAATCAAAAATATTTACATATCCAAGAGACAAAACATTAATAAAATTTCTGTTGGGTGGCTCGCTTGCAGATCAATTCGCCATCTTCTTGTTCTATTCGTTTCTCTGCGGCAGTTCTTGATAATTTAACTGATGGGTGACTTTTCCTTAAAACAAGAATGAATCCACAATGAAAATACTGTGCTTTTCAGGGTTGGAGGAAGCATGGCATGGGAGAACAGTGTAACTTGCTCAAATAAAAACATTTAAGATTCCTTCAACTCAGCATGCTTTATTGGATGAGCTAGCTTGTGGACAACATGCCATTTAAGACATTTGCAGAAAATTTTGTATTCAGAGAACCCAAAAGATTGAGAAGTTTGCACTGCCATCAGATCTGTCGATGATCAGAAAAATGTGTGCCATAATATATAGACAAGATGATTTTGAACTTTTTTTGGACAAGGCATTAATTATAGATTATATTTGCTTTGCTAGCATGCTGCATTTCAGACGGAAGAAATAACACTTCCCTCCAAAGTGCAATGGTATTTGCAGGAGCCCCCTAGGATTGCGTTCTTATGTCAGAGATTTTGTTGCAGCATTCTGACATTTGTAGGGTTCCCCAGTCTTTGTAAACAATATTTGCCAATATTTGTAGGAACCCACGTCAAACTGCTATTTAAAGCTTATGTTAATTGAAAGTCATTTGCTGCGAATATTAGTTTACATTTTTGTGAATGGTGACGTAAACATCCTCTACCCCATTTTTGATTTCATCAGCAAGTGGTTTATTAATTAGTACAATGCAAATAGCACTAGCTTTTTTGCGAAGGTACTCAGATGAAAATCTTTGGGTAGCACACTCAGTGGTGAGCACTCCTGCCTCAGACCACAGGGACCTCGGTTCAATGCGAGCCTCAGACCCCAGTGTGTGCAGAAATTACACATTCTCCCCTTGTCAGTTAGAATTTCCCCCAGGTGCTCTGGTTTCTGGATTAGCTACTGCAATTGCAGGGTTACAGGGATAGGGTAGGGGGACTGCGTCTGGGTAGGATGCTCTTCGGAGGGTGTGGGCACAACAGGCCAAAAGGCCTGTTTCTACACTGTAGGTCGTGTATGATTCGAAGATGATGCGATTCAAACCTCAGCTCATGGTTAAAAATTACTCTGAGGTTGTGTCTGGTTCAGCCTGAGAACAAAGCAAAGGAGGGGAATTAAATTTATCGTAAGGGTGCAGTGTTTGTGGCAAGGAATGCAGTTTGCGAATGTTGAACTGGGACCAGAGTACACGACTGGATGTTTGACAGACAGCAAAGGGATGTCACACATATCGGAGACGAAGTTGGGTGTCAAAAGCATATATTTGGAAATTAACCTTATTTCAGCAGGTGACATCACAAAACGAACTCAGGTTATCAAATTTCTATCTTTAAAGAGTCTTGGAACTGAGAGTGGGATAGGGAAGGGATATAATGTTGAGGCAGGAGACAGGGTAAAAAGTTGAGCCATTGCTGATACAATTAGATTGTAATGGCTCGAGGCAAATGAGAACAATCTCATTCAGCTAGACAGTGGAATATGGGCATTGAAAGAGAAGAGAGTAACAAACCATGTCAGAGGCAGCACAGACATTCACGAGATACCAAACAGCAAGGGGTTGCAGAAAAAAGGGTCCTAAGATTATTTGAGTTATAGGTTGTAAAGGCAGAAGGATTCAGTAACATTGGTTGTGATGGTTTAGAAATGGAGCAAGACAATATGTAGGAAAGAAAACATTGACCAAGTCAGCTAACAGAGGGACCGGGAACGGTAGTTGGCTATTCAGCATCTTCCTGGAAACGAAGGTGATGAAGCAGCTGAGTTCCATAGCCAAAATGAGCTCAAAGCAGGCATGAAAGGAAACGGGATGAAGCAGGAGGGCAACTGGAGAAAGGCAAAAATTCCAGGGCTACACTGGATGGTTGTTACGGCTGGTACAAAAGGGTGAGATAGTGTTTTGAAGATGCATTATCCAAAGCATTAATTTTAAAATATATATTATGCCCATTAAACAATATCTTGGATTTTGTGGGGGGCAAGAAGAAAGATTTTACAAAACAAAAATGGACTGACAACAGCATCAACAACTTGGAATTTTGCGAAGAACTTGCTGCTTGGAGGGGTGATCAAGTCTGCGACACTTTTGAGTAGAGGACACACGATCCAGTTTCGTTGGTAGGAGTGAGACACACAATTACTACCTAGAAATAACTTGCCTGGTGCAATAATCTTCCACTTCTCTCTCTTTGCTGAAAACTGCTTCCAAAGTGTGTGAATTCTAGATTTACTGGAAAAACCTCATCACAAGTCAGTTAGCCATAACCGATTCAGGGAGACATCCAAATGCCAACAGAATGTGCACAAAATGACTATGACTACAGACCACGCTTTGGATAATCTGAATACTTTTTTTTAAAAATCCTGAATTAAACTGTTACTTAGCAAATATACTTATAAAAGTTTAAAAAAAATTCTGTAGAAGTTTTAAAAAATTTTTCAGACAAAAAGTGTCTCACACCTGGAGTTTTCAAGAAGGGTAGCTACATATCTATATGCACAGTTTAAATGTTTTGTTAGTTGTCTTGGCCTTCACCTGAGTAAGATGATTTGTATTAGCTACTTGGTTATTAGCTGTTTACTTACAGACCCTAGCTAACTTGTTTCTGATACTGAACAATATCCAGCTGATAAATAAGTGCAATTTCACTTCCTTTTTAAATTCAGACTTTGTAGTGATAAGGGTAGGATTGGCACAAGGTCAAGGATTACTTAATCTGTTAACTTGGCCATAACGACAGTCAAAGTACGAGGTGAACTGATAACTCCAAACAGTGACAAATCAGTCTAAATAAGCCTCCCACTTGCTGTTTGAATGGAAGATTTTGGAGCAAGAAGACACAGTTTAAATAGCTTCCTGGTGGCTGACAATGGTCAGGAATTATCTTCACTCCTGGATCATCCCGGAGAGCAGTGGGTGGTTTTGTCAGGTGAAGGTCAAGTCTAAGCAGATCGGAGATAGCTAATTAAACTGTTTCAAAAGCACCAATTGATGGAGAAGCCCAGCAGGCCTAGCAGCATCTGTGGAGAGGAAGCAGAGTTACCACTTGGAATTCAGTGACTCTTCTTCAGAAGTGATAGTGGCTAGGAAAATGACAATATGCTGAAGACAAGGGGTGGGGCTGTGAGGTATAACAGTGAATGATCGGTGGAAATGGAGCCCAGAGGGAGAGAAAGGTACTTAGGCAGACAAAAGGATGGATAAGGGTAAGCCATGAAGTAAGAAAAGCTGATAATATAGAGACCATAAATAGATGAAAATGGGTTGGCAATGCTGAAAGAATTCCATGTACCTGACCTGCAATGTCAGAGTACATAAAGGATGTGGAAGATGGTGTTCAGGCTCTAAAATGGAGTGCTGAAGGCTGAAAGATCCCCAGGAGGAAAAGAAGATGCTGCTCCTCTAGCTTGTGATGAGCCTCACTGAAGCACTGCATCAGGCCCAAGACAGAAATACTGACCGTGTGTTGAAGTGGTAGACGACCAGAAACTTGGAGACATTTTTGCAGGCAGAGTAGGTGTTCTACAAAGTGGTTGCCTAGTCCGTGTTTTGTCTCCACAATGTGTGTTCAGTTCTGGTCACCTCATTCTAGGAAGGATGGTGCAAAAGGAGATTTACCAGGATGCTGCATGGACTGGAGGGCTTATGAGGAATGGTTGAGGGAGCCAGGGCTTTTCTCATTGAAGCGAAGGAGGACGAGAGGTGACTGAATCGAGGTGTACAAGATGAGAGGCATAGAGAGAGTGTGAATAGCCAGAGACTTTTTCCCCAGGGCGGAAATGACTATTACAAGGGAGCATAATTTTGAAGTGATTGGAGGGAAGTATAGGGGAGATGTCAGAGCTAAGTTCTTTACACAGTGAGTGGTGAGTGTGTGGAATGCGCTGCCAGTGCTGGTTGTGGAGTCAGATGCATTAGGGGCAGTTAAGGGGTTCTTGGATAGGCACATGGATAACAGCAAGATCTAGGGTATAGAGGGTGGTTTGATTTAGAGTAGGATAATAGATCGGCATTAAAACGTGGGCCGAAGGGCCTGTACTGTTCTAAGTTCTATAATATCGATGAGATTGTACTGCGAGAAAATACAGTGGACTACTTCACCTGGGAAGCGGAGTCTGAAACTTTGGATAGTGAACTGGTGAAGGGGGAAGTGTTACGTTTTCTACAATTACATGGGAAGATTCCATGGAGATGTGGGGAAATGTTGGGAGTGCAGGAGGAATGGACTACAGTGTCCAGGATGGAACAGTCTCTGTGAAACACTGACAAAAGGGAATAGGTGTCTTCTAAATAACAAGTAGTGGAAGGGGTCGCTTATAAACGATTGTTTTTTCGGGAGAAAGTGAGAACCAAATGGACGCTCTCAGTGTTATGGGAAGGAAGACTAGGGATTAGAGCATTAGTACAGGAAACGGGTTGAACACAGCCATGAGCTGTCAACCAAGGTGGTGGGAATCATCAGAAGAAGAAAAGGTGGAACTTCTGACAGACCCCTTGTTGAAGTTAGCATCACAGTAGATGAGATGGAAACACTTGGAGAATGGAATAGAGTCTTTACAGGAAATGAAGTGTGAGGGTGTATAGTCCAGGTGACTGTGGGAGTCAGTTGGTTTGTCACGGCCATCAGTGGCTAGGCTATCCCCAGAAATGTAAAACACAAAGGTCGAGACAGAGAAGACAGAAGTCAGAGATGGAACAAGTGAAAGTGAGAACAGGGTGGAAACTGGAAGCATCACATAAATCTTTCGAATTCCAGGTATAAGGGGAAGCAACACCAATGATGTCATCAATATACTGGAGAAAGAGTTATGGGGAGGGACCAAACTCAGTGTTAGGCACTGCATCGTTTGCCCATCTGACTTTTTCAGACTAAAATCTACCGATTATCCCTGTACCTTTCTGACAAGCTGCCATCATTTCCTCCTTTTTGGCTCATGCTGGGTGGTTACTTTGTTTTGTGGGGTGGATTGGGTTGGGGGTATGGTCTACTCTACTCTCACAAGTGACTTCTTGCTTTTACCATTTCTAACCTGTTTCCACATCTTGGTTTCCTGAACTTAGGTAATCTCTCTTGATTGGGCTAAAACCATCATAAACCCATGTAGTCACCTGTATTGTTTTCAAATATCCTATCCTTCAAGATTCAGGTCCCCTCCAGCAGTGACAGCAGGGCAAGTCACTCCAACTAAAGCTCCACTCTGCTTTCCAGTTTTTTTTCCTCTTTCTTTGTCCTTCCTATGTTTTTCCTCCTTTCTTCTCTCTCCCTCTGTAGTAATTCTATTTGTCCCTATCCCTTTGAACTACCAACTGAAGGAGTTGGGAAGGAGCTGGATCGCAACCAGGAGCCAAGTGGCAGGAGCTAAATGCACAAGTTGTGTCGCACAACCATGCTGATCAAGACTGGGCTGGCGGGAGTGGTCCGGTGAGGCAGCCATGGTGGGAGCGGGACTTTGGCAGAGGCATGGCGTGGGCTGGAAAGACTGGAGTGGGACTCCAGTAGAGAAAAGAACAGTTGGACTCTCGAGCATTTTTTTGGTATCTTATTTTAACTTAATATGAATGGCGCACTGTATGTATGGCAAAGGTACATACTTTTCACTGTATTTTTACATTGAATCATTAATTGCCACACAGTCCGTCAGACAATCCATATCCTCCTCCTGCAATATCACTAACAGCTATCAGATCATACTTGTTAACCGCTGTCTGCACTTAATTCATCTGTTTGTTTTGAACGCAACATACATTCAGGTAGAGCTTTTAGTTTTCTCTTCTTACTCTCTTCAAAAATTCTCATCTTATCTGTTGGTTAACTCTTAAGATTCATACTCTTAACCTCTTACCTGTCAAGACCTGCTTATCATTTCCCAAAAGTACCTTCTTTTTGGCCTTGAATCCACTCGATTTACTGCACCTTCCCCAATTTGACCCCATTCCCCCACTATTCAGTTCAAAATGCTTCCTGCTTCCCTAGTTATGTGTGTGGCAAGAAGACAGGTTGCACACCATAGGAAATCAATGGAATAGGAGAGACTGGAGGTTTGCTGAAGACTAAAATTTTCTAAGGATAAAGTCATCACAGATAGAGTTGGGAGGTGGTTGAGTCAATGAAAACTGGAAGGTCAAAAGCGAGGCAGTTTGGAATTTAAAAGGAGCAACAGCAAGCGACTTGGAAAACAAGGATGCAGAATGAAGTAAAATTGGAAGAGGGTTATGCTGGTTATTGTCACTATATTCTGTGAACAATTTGAGCGTCAAGACAGCACGATGGCAAGTAATGGTATACTCACATGGATTTGCACCATCTGCTACAATCAGCATCCGCAGTGAGCTGAGGCTTACATCCCTCTGATCCCGTTGAGCTAATAGAGACCAGTGCATATCCCGCGATTTTACCAAAGCACTGTGAGCTGCAAAGAAAAAAAAGGAGCAGGGCTTGCTATTACACTCGAGATGGTCAAGACATCTTAAAATTAAATATGCAGCATTTAAACTGTCAAACGTGTTTATCTACATTACAGAAAATACTGCAGCGATTCGAGATGGCAGCTCACCACCTTCTCAAGGGCAACTAGTGATGGACAATAAATATTGACCAATCAGCAACACCCATATCCCACGAGAAATAAATAAAACTGACATCTAAAATTCTCAGTGACATAACGGTTGGCAGGGTCACCCAAATCTTTCACAACACTGGCAAGACTTGATTCTGAAAAAAATTGCAGACGAAAAGCCACTGGTACTCATCACAGCAGAAACAGTGAGGCCACACTAGGACACTGAAACAGTGAAGATGCTAAATGCCCGACATCATGAGAAGCCATGCAAGGAATGAATGACTGTCATCCAACATTAGTTGCAATTTTGCAACAATCTGTCACTTGTGATATTTCTGTTCAATTGCTGCATCTCTGCAACGGAACTTTTATTATTTCCTAAATCAGAGACAAATTTATGTTCGATAGATGAGAGAAGTAAAGTATTCTGTCACTTTGATCTAGCCAGGTAAGTTTGTTTCTTCAGGCTAAAGCAATAAACAAAAGCATTCCACTGAACTAGAAAATTTGTTATGGCAGTTTGATCCAAAGGGGGATAAGTAAATGGTACAGCAGGGTCAAGTAGCCAGCTCCTTGTTCAGACTATTAAAAATAATCTATTCTTTGAATCCCTTGTTTATCATCTGGAGTTGTCAACTGTCGTCCACTTTTTGCTTAAGATAAGCCATTCCGTTTGCTTGCATCCTGTGATAATCATGACAGAAAGGAGAAACTGATCTACTACCCTACCAGTTTGCACCAGTAGTTTAAATATGTTGATCGAATCCCCAAATTGGACAGTTGTCTTTCTATAGCACCACAATCCAGAATACAAGAAATGTCAATTAGCTTCTTCAATGAACTCAAAATAATGTCTTTATTATAATTGCAATCTCATTCTACAAAACAATTGGCAAACACTGAATAACACTTACACTCTAATCTGGATCTGGTCCTATATCCCTTCATCCCAACACAGACATACCCATACATCACCAAAATACCATGCTCCTTGAAGAGATAAATTAAAGGTATAACGGAAAATGACACTCCTGTAGGTCAACCGTTTGAACATCAAGGACACAATCAAGTGAGTGCAAGAGGTTGAGGGGTGATCTTATAGGGGTTTATAAAATCATGAGAGGTATAGATAAGGTGAATAGGAAGGGTCTTTTCCCAAAGGTGGGGAAGTCCAAAGTGAGGGGGCATATGTTTAAAAAGGACAGGAGGGGCAACATTTTTAAACATACAGAGGGGTTCATGCACAGAATGAACCGCCAGAGGAAGCGGTAGATGCAGGCACAGTTACAACATACAAAAGACATTTGGATAAGTGTATGAATAGGAAAGGTTTGGAGGGATATCAGCTACATGTAGGCTAGTAGGTCTAGCTTAGTTTGGGAAAAATGGTCAATGTGGACCAGTTGGACCCAAGAGTCTGTTTCCATGCTGTATGGCTCTAAGTGACTTGTCACAATCCACCAAATTTCCTGTTCACAAAATCAATGTAAGCTGCTGTATTCACAGTGTATTTATCACACCATCGTGGTGTGAGAACGAGTTAGCAGCCAATCAACAGATACGTAGTCAATGATTTAAAATTTTAATCATCCTAAAGTGGTAGTTCCCCAAATTGACCACAATTCCTTGGCTGAGGCTTAACCCATACTTGATTAAGAATGAACAGAATTACCTTACATTGCATGTTATTGCTGTTACTACATAGAAAGAATCCTTACGATTTTTAGAACAGACGTCTCAACTCGCTTTATCAACCTCAAAAAGATGCGGCCATGAGATCATGACGGAAAAAAGAAACATATCTATTTTTGAGAGATACGACATAAGGTGAAACAAGAATCAGAACGATGCTGGCAAATTCAAAGCAACCTAAATTTGTCTGAAATTGTCATTAGCCAACAGCAGAGTGTAAAATGGACTGAACAACCTTTGCCTGTTCAATGTCTTTTGAACAAGTTATGACCATACCTTTGTAGGCATAAACTTTCTGTATCCAGGAAAGAGGATTCACCTTCATCAGAGCATAAGGGATGTTGATCACATGCATCCTGTTCATGACACTCTGTCAAGAGACATAAAATATGAGTGAACTGCACTTTGATGTCTCAAACTGAACACTGATAAGTGCGTGACAATCAAATCACGATCAACCTTCAAAAGAGATTAAAACAGAGGTTAAGTTGGCTTCACTATGACATGCCTGCCAATCACAATTCAGAGTCACATCAACCTTCTGCAGTTGATTCAACAATGCAATAACTGAGCCAAGCTGGCCTCCACTCAGTCAGGATGCAGCTAACCAGTTGGTGTGGTGCACACAGAATGTCCATGGAAAGGTACAACACTGGAGCCAGATTCTTCAGTGGTTGGGCAATGATGATATTGGCTGGACCAGCAAAAAGAATGCAAGAGGCAGCTTGCCTATTGAGGAAATTGAATTTGAAAAAGTCATAATTTTGAACTGTTTAGATTTACTTTCTGATTAAAGGAGAGATCTGCTGGGCTTTGAAGACAAGCAATTTGGGACGACACGTTGGCTCAGTGGTTATCCCACAGCGCCAGGGATCCGGATTCGATTCCAACTTTGGGTGACTGTGCAAACTCATCACATTCTCCCCGTGTCTGTATGGGTTTCCTCTGGGTGCTTCAGTTTCCTCCCATAGTCCAAAGATGTGCAGGCCAGGTAGATTGGCCAGACTAAATTGCCCGTAGTGTTTTGGGATGTCTAGATTAGGTGTGTTTTAGGGGTATGCTCCAGGGGTTGGTGTGGATTTGTTGGGCCGAAGGGCCTGTTTCCAAACTGTAGGGATTTTATGATTATTCTATGAACAAACAGACCAACTAGTAAGGACCAGCACAGGAGGAAAGCTTAACCACGCAACCAGTGGAAAAATACATAGAGAAATATAGATGCCTTGGAGGTTGCTCCACCATTCAAAATGATCGTGGCAGATCATCAAGTTCACAATCCTCATCCCGTCCCCACCCACTCCTCCAAAGCCCTTGATCCCTTTAGCCGCAAGAGCGAAATCTACATCACAACACAATGTTTTGGCCTCAACCACTGTGTGGCCATCAATTCCACAGGTTCACCATTCTCTGGGTGAAGAAATTTCTCATTTCGGTCCGAGGACGTTTATCCTTCATCCTTAATCTGGGACACTTGGTTCTGAACTCCCCCTACATCCTTCCTGGATTCAAGATGTCAAGTCCTTTTGGGATTTTACAGATTTCAAAATTCTGCTTCTGTATTCATGTTACGAAGGATGGTTTCAGATCAAGGGCTTCTCACAATGAATAATAAAAGCTCTGTTGACTATGTCATACTGCTCTGGCAAAAACTCAGTGAATGCCACACGAAGCATGCAAATCTCTGAACATCACCCGAAAAAGCTGTAAATTTAAGTGTTGTAAACCAGGGCAGGAATGATGGGACAAATGGTCTCCACCTATGCCATAACAATAAGAATGACAATGACAATGACAATGTCTAACCGGTTATCAGCCGAATGTGAGCAACCATACCTTTCTCCGGTGATACAGAGATTTAGGCAGAGATGACAGGTGATAACAGATCCAGATTAACTGCACCAGATTAACACAGTGGAAGAAAGCTGCAGATAGCACGAGATCTTAATAGATTGATCAGATGGGCAGAAAAAAGTGACAAATAGAATCTGGAAAGGTGAGTGGTAATGTGCTTCGGAGGGTAAACAAGACAAAGGATATATGATAACTGACAGGTTACCAATAAATAGAAGGGAACAGACGAAGCTCTGCGCAAGGTCTGAAATTGTGCAAATCAATATTAAGGTCACAAGGTTGAAAAATACCTCGTACTAAATTAAGTCATTGTTTTGTAATGTTGAAGTTCCCTGGAAAAATAAAGAAGATTAATGGCAGTGGAACAAAGAATCAAGATTGTGGAAATGCAGTTGTTCAGAATCTTATCACAAATGGAACAGAGATGTCCAGAGAAGTAATTACTGAACCCAAATCTGAAGTTGTCAATATGTAAAAGACTAGTATGAACAATGAAAACTGCTGATTATACATCCCAATATGGGAGGAGGCCATCTCCTGCACGTACATTGTAATCTATCTCATCATCCCCTGGTACTTTAATTTGGCCCTCAGTCATTCGTGAAGTGTTAAAGACCAAACTGGTTTTTCAAAATGTTAATAGAAGAAAACATAGTTGGCGATTACATTGTTCGTGGTAGTCAGGCAGCATGTTCTCTGAATTCAGAAGCTGGAGTTTTTAGAAAGGGCAAGTCATGGTTCTGAGGGAAAGGAAAGCAACAAGGGTGCAAGGGCAGAAGATGGCAGTTCCACAGTTGAGGGCTGTCTACTATAGTGATGTGTAATCGAGCAGAGGAACCAGGAAGATATTTCAGAAGTTGGGCACTTATTTCGAGAGATTTGGGGTGGAAATTAAGAACAGTCAGACCAAAGCAAAAGCAGCACAGGCACCAGTAGTGACGCAAATAACCGAGGGATGCATAAAGTTTCATAGTCAGAGGGATGGAATGGTTTGGGGGTTCATAGAATTCAAGGAAAGGGAATACATAGGCCATGAAGGAATGCAGAGATATGTATGAGAATACTAAGGTGACAAATAATCAGTTGGTGAAAACAGACTGATATGCAAGCAAGGCTGGAGAAGCAGAATTAACCAAAGAGTGCAAGAAAAAAACAAAGTAGTGATCTCAGCTGGCAAAAGCAAGTTCTGACACACTTCGGTTAAGCAGATATGGATACAGGCTACGTTATGAAATTGAAAACCAACAGCTTTTATGCCTGGGGGAACACAGGATCAGAAAAACTGTTTTGGGGCGAAGTAGGCACTGATTGAGGTTGCTCACATTTAACTTCATGCCCAAGAAGGTTGGCCAAGGCAGCAGATGGAAACAAAGGCAACAAAGTGGTGTCTGTGGTAGGCGCCAGGGACGATGACTTTAATCTTGCCAGTGTTCAACTGAAGGAAGTTAACTTCATTTCAATTATAGGTAATTCCACAACCTAAGAGTTCTGGCAAGCAAGCGTTCATCAATACAAAATGAATAAAAGCAGAGTTTTATCAAAACTCCAACTATGTCAGGAAAAGGAGGAGCAAGTTCGTTCCATATTTAAAAGGTTCTCCTAGCCAAGAAGAGTGCACTCTGCTCCTAACAATGGAGCTTATCGACCTCCACAGTCAAACAAAAATTCTACAGGATAAACGTAAACACATAGAAAGCACATCAGTCAAAATACTGATTCAAATGATACACCATAAAAGCAATGTGTAAAGCAGTATAGTTTGCACACTTAAGACAAAGAGTGAAGTATTACAGAATTTTAACATATTCTGTGTGCAGACAGCAAGGTAACAATGTGATAAAGAGGAAAAAAAAATCAAAGATGTAACTGAGAGCAAAGATTATTTGGTTTCATAATTCTTAAGCCATGGTAGAAATAGGAAATCTTGCTCTGGTTTCTCACCAATTAAGAAAACCTGAAAATAGGTGGTATTCTGGCAGTTAATGCTCAATATACACAGTGATGACATGCAAATTCGCTCCAGCATACCCCAAAATGCTTCAGGAAAAGTTCAGTGGTAAGCAAACAAAACAATATTGCCCCATATGCAGCACTGAGAAATATTTTAAAAGGAGAGTTGTTCCCTGATGTTGGCTGCTGATGGCTCACCAGTGAGTTGGTCAACAGCAAGTCCTGATGAGGAATTACCTGGTTATTCAGGCAATAAGTGCTGGTGACCAAGGCTGTTGAGGTCCAGTGTTTGGTCATGTAGTTGGGGCTATTGGTGCAGGTGCATCATGACAATGGGGAGGAATCATGTGTCAGTTGGTGTTGAAATGGAGGGCAGGACAGCAAGTGACAGTTGGGCAGGCACTGCGTAGAACTGAGATGGAAGGGGGACAAGGCAATGGGGGCCAGTCTTTTGAAAAATCTTTTACTACTAACCTATGCCTGTTGTCACATGGCATCTAGAAAATTAAGATTTCATTTGTTGTGGTTATAAATTTAACAATGGGCCAATTACTAAAGATGTTGACAAATTCTTCTCATTCTGCTTTTGTGCGAGACACATCAACACAAATAAACTAGGTATTGTGACAATATGAGTGAAGGAATGAGTAAGACTGAAAAAGTAACCCCCAATATTTAAATTGTAAGCCACAAGAGGAGCCCTCAGAAAGGAAGAAAAGTCGTGTCATGACTTATTGGATTTAAGAAACATAGCAGCAAACAGCACGTAGGAAACTCCTACAACCAACAACGGAATAAAATGACCAGATAATCTACTTTCCTGCTGATGACCAAGTCATAAATATTGGCCAGGATATCAGGGGTAACTGTCGGTGCAGACGCTGGAGAAACTAAACTGTGGTATCTGTAGAGAGGGAAACAGAGTTAACATTTCTAGAGCAGCATGACAAAGGGGTAACGATCCCACTTGTCTTTGAAAAAGTGCTTCTAGACCTCAAATATACCAGAACAGGGAGGTGGGGCCTAAGTTAGCATCTCATCTAAAAGCCCACATCTCTGATAATGCAATACACCATCATAGTGTGTCAGCATTGAATTTTATGCTCGATGCCTGTAATGGAATTTGAACTCAGAAGCTTGTGATTCAGAGGTGAGTGTGTTACCAAGTGAGCCACAAATCAGAGGCCCAAAAATAGTCGTGAAGAGGTAGTATATCAGACTTGAAATACTAACTTTGTTGCTCTCCGTACAGATGCTGACAGACCTGCAGCGTTTCTCTGACACTCAGTTTTTATTTCAGATCTCCAACATCTGCATTACTTGGCTTTTATTCATTAAAGGCCCCTTCGTGTATAGCGGGTACATTAGATTTAACCTGCGATCTATATGCATTAGATATGTATTTAGAACCCATGTTTGAGAGTGGAACTGTTATAGCAGCTTCAACTGTTGCTACTACTGCCAAATATAAATTCCCAACAAAAAATTAAATCACAAGGTGGTGAAAGTTTTTGAATGTCACTGTAGCATGTGAAATTCTGCATCAGCAACTCATTTCCAAAATCTCACTGAGGCAGTCCCTAATTCACACACTGGTCAGACATTATGCTCAAAACAACTTCAAATACTTCCTCTGTCAGTTGACACCATTTAAAAACGATTAAATTTACCTGAATATTATCAAGTTCCAAAATGCTCAGTGAACATCTTTGTCTGCCCAAAGAGGGCAACAGCATAAATGGTCACTTGATAATTGACAAAAATAGGCAAGACAAATGATTTGTTGTTTGATCAATTTAAGCATGGATGCCATCGCAAGTGGGCTCAATGACAAATTTCTTTAAACAGCCCGTTTGACACCTAAATGTTTCCACTACAATGCATGTGATAAGACGAAGTGATTTAATGTACCGTAAATCTTGGCAGGGTACAGAAAACAATAGATATTGTACACCATAGGTATCAGTTTATTTTGTGAACGTGTTGATTAACTGTCTGGGGAAAGGTAGGCTCTGTCCCTCAAAGCTACACTAGAGGCAATACTTACAGTTAAAATGCCATGCCACAGCCCAGCATCTCTTTTAAAGTCCAAAACATTTGTTAATGTTTCCCCTGCAATACAAAAATAGAACAGTCACAGCTCAACTGTACCTTGCTTTACTCAGTTGCTCTGGCAAAACGGTTGCAATCTGCTCTATAAACACAGCAACCAGATGGCTTAAGAAACTCTTCACCTAAGTGCTACAACATGAATGTTATGTCATACATACACAAATCAATAATATTAGCAGCTCTGTTATTTGTGGGGAAAAAGCTTCTGATTCATTAAAACTCTATTTCAATGCAGTGTTAATCAATTTCACTTCGATTTGATGCGTGAGGCGGTAACTTCTGTAACACTTCACTAGTGAATACATTATTAGAGACCTTTTCAAGTAGCTACAAAATCAATAGAAACAACGACACATTGACTGTTGCATCCCAACAAAATATTCCTTCAAGCTCCAAGTTGATTTCATGTCTAAATTCGCTAACTGATGTCATATAAAATGTCAAAAAAAGACCTGACATTTGCTTTCCAGACTTGAAGTGACCTCTTCCAGCCAAGGATTCAAAATGGGAGCTATAATTTGCATTAATAGCCCAAGGGTTCTTATTTGGTGGGAGGGGCAGGGTTGCAGTAGAGCTTGAGCCATTTCTATCTGATCATCAGCCAATGATCTTTTGGACATGCAGTAACTGCATGATCAAGTTTGAACTCAATAACGGAAGGGTAAGACCTGAAAGGTCAATTAATTTGCAACTATTCATTGCCTCGCCCACCCATGAAAATGCTGGAATGCTGGTGAGACACTAGAACGCTGTTACTCCTTAGGTCAAAGCAGACAAAATCAACATCTCCAGCAGAGAAAGAGAAAAAGAAATATTACACAAAAATCACATACTCCACATTGGCTTAGTTGATGGTCAAGATTCAGTTTGGCATATCCTCCCATGCACCAGAGTTAGCAATCTTATCCATGACACTGCCCACTGACAAGCCTCCTCCAACCCTCCTTCCGCTTTGAAACTAAAAAACTTAGATTCTGTCGTCCAGCAATAAAAACTTTACCTCTGAAAATCAATTAGACATAAGCTCACCTTCAGTGTATCCACAGCTTTGGCTTAGGACATGGCAATGTGCTAACATGGCAGTCTGAGATATGGTTACCCCCATCGAACTTCCTTCTTTACTGGTCTTGTACTGAAGGAGAAACAAAAATGCTGAATACGAATACTGAAAGATTATCAATTATGTACATTCTAAACTGCAGAAACATGATAAAGTTCAACTGCATTTAGAAATGTTTCCATGATTTTTCTGGTACTCATTTCCAAGTGTTTCTGTGTGGCTGTGCTCCAAATCCTAAACTATACTGGGAACACAGGAACAGGAGGAGAATATTTTGCTCCTCAAACCTGACAAATCATGATTGATTTGAGACAAAACTTGACATATGAATTGTTATATCCTTAATACCTCAGATTTACAAAGATCCATCAATTTCAAACTTAAAATTTACAATGGACCCACTGATCATTTGTGGAAGAGTTCTAACCTTGTTTTTACCTGTGTGTTGGGATGTTCACTGATTTTATTGCCCAAAGATTTCGCTCCAACCTTCAGATTCTAACCTCTACCCTGGCTCAACGACAAGCACAAACGATCTTTCCTCTATTTACCCTATCTGTTCCGTTTGAAATCGCAAAACATCAACGAAATCACCCCTTGAAACTTCAAAATCCCACAAAGTGCAACTGTAATTTGTGCCATCTTTTGATGTACTTCAATATTAAAGTTCAAGAACTTGCCTAGCAACTTGATGCAACATTTCCTCCAAGGTCAATACGTATCTTGTTTTGCAGAGCACTGCCCAGAACAACACGCGGTGTGATCTACTGGTGCTTGTGATAACAAATAGAATTTCTATTCTCATGTACTCTTGAACTCCAGATAAAACGGTCAGCATTTCATTGGTTTTGCTTATAATTTTATCCTCACGTTCGTGATATTTACCCGGACTCCATATCCCTTGGGATTGCTTCCAGATTTACAGCACTTAAAATACCCACTGCTTTATCCTTTCTTCTCCAAAATGGTGACCGAACTTTAACTAAGTAGAAATCCACTGGCATGCTTTGACCCAGCCACTTAAATCAATAAATACCTCTTTCCAAAAACTTACAATTCCATCTATTTCACTCGTCCTGTGTGCATCAGATGTAAATTTGGGTATGTGGCTTTCTACCAAATAATTAATAAATAGTAAATAATTGAACAAATGCCACAGTCCCTGCAAGGTTACTATTAGTTACATCCTGCTAATTAAAGTTCTGTCCATTATCCCGATTTTGACTCCTACCACTCAGTTGATTTCCTAACTGGGTCAACAACTTTCCTGAAAGTCATGAACTTCAACTTGTGCTCACTGTCTCTTAGAGGTGTGGCTCAAATATTTCTTTTTATACAAGTCCATATAAATCATATAGAGTCTTTAACATGGGAGGCAATGGCCTAGAGGTAGAATCAGTGGATTGTTAATCCAGATAATGTTATGGGGACCCAGATTCAAATCCTGCCATAGCAGATGGTGGAAACTGAATTCAGTAAATATCTGGTATTAATAATCTAATGATGACCATGAATCCATTGTCAATTGTTGGAAAAAACCCATCTGGTTCACTAATGTCCTTTAGGGAAAGAAACTGGCCTGGCCGACAAGTGATTCCATACCCATAGCAACGTAGATGACTCTTCAGAGCCTGCTGGGCAATTAGGGATGGGGGCAAGAAATGCTGCTGAGCCAGTGACACCTCATCCAGAAAATAATTTTTTTAAAAAAAGTTACAACATTCTACTGCACTTTTTTTTGGAGTACTATGAAACAAAATTTAACTTCCATTGAGATTATTTGGTCATCCTCTTTAGTCACCACGACAAAAAGAGTTCAATCAGGTCTTTCAGGGATGACCTTCATTTTACAGATCCAGTTTGCTCCGCTGATTGAATACATTGAAAATGCTCAAACAGTCATTCCATCCGTAAATACGGGCTCTAGCTATGTTTTGGCCACAGATGTTAGGACTAATTGGTCTACAGGGTGGACTTCACCAAGCATTCATTTACTCCTCTTGCAGAAAATTCATAAACACATTCTTTTGAAAACATGGACTGTGAACCACAAACTCCAGACATAGCTCAACCGAACAAATCTAATGGCTTCTGAGACATTGTGGATCAGACGCATAAGCGAATGGGACACAATGGAGGTTCTTATGTGCCAACCGACTTCAGTTTGAGACATTTAGATTTCCAAAGAGAAAACTCCCCTCTTCCACATGACGCTCAAATACCTCTGACTCAGAGTTAAGAGCTGGATACTTTGGGCTAGTTCCAACATGTTTACCTGAATTGTTGGCCAGGAAATGCTAGACAGATTACAAACTGTTTTTAAAACCTTGCTAAGTCCATGAATGGCCGTTGGCACCCCTGACTGAAGATAAATATCCTCCTGGAAGAATACCCCCAGATCAGACAACAAATACTCCCCCCATTTGATCATTGCACAAGACTGTGAAATTTTGTAATTGTCAGCAAGAAAGGGACGTGTCAAGGAATCCCCTGTATATGTTCTGCTTTAGAGTTCCCAATGCATGTCTTCCTCTGCATTTCTGGAAAGTTCAGATTTGGAATGTCCTGGAAGATATAGAGAAGTGTCGAGGTGGAGAAACTTGCCAGCAGAATAATATTCTGCAATGACAGTTACTGCTTCGGGGATACGAGCCATTTTCATCATTCACCTAGTCACTGTAGTTTAGATGCATCTTTATTATATTGTGATGAAAGATGTGAGAGTTACGTATAGCCTTTTGCTTTCTTTTAAAAGAAAATATTCTGGGCTTCAAACTAGTGGTACTTGGCTACTGGTTAATTTAAAGGGGTTTAAAAATTAAGGCAATCTTTCAGGAATCATGACTAACTGCCTGTTGGATAGGGCAGGAAGCCTTAGTAAACCCTGACTTAACAGACATTTGTTGCTTTTCTGTAGTTTAAGGCAGATGAGAGAAAACTTTAAACTTTTGCTGTAGCAGAATCTATGGTGAGCACAACTTTTTAAAAAAGTGAGCTTAAAAACTTTTGGGTTCAATTTGAAGGAGACCTGGAGGTCAGAAGCAAGTACAGCCTCTTCTGGAATAGAACGTTGTTTAGAACAATTAAGTGATATGCTCATGAAAGAGTTTAGAAATTTCCAGACGTGGAGAGCACTGTTTGAGCTGTGCACATTTATTAAAAGACTAAGGAAGTCTAGATTGTCAGTTCGGCACATGTTTAAGGAAAAAGACTTGACCACTCGCAGGTCAGTAACTGAGAAGCAGTTAAGTCAAACCTAAAGTTTAGACAGAGATGGAAAATGTCTCAAGACTTTGATTAAAAGCAAAGGTGAGGGGCCTGGGGAGCAGATGAGATTTTGTTTTGCAATGCACTTTGAAATCTTTCTGACTGTATTATGTTTAGATAACTTATTTGTTTTATTTGATTTATTTTGGTTGTTGCTTAATAACTGTTGTATTGTTAAAACCAAATACTCAGCCTTGCACACTGAAATTTCAGTGAAGGACTGCCACCTTGACTAAGATAAGCCAAAAAAAATTAGTTGAATTAGAATTCATTTTGAGATTTGACCTGTCCAGTAGCAAGGCCAGCTGGTATCCTCCCAATATCATTGTACCAACCACAAGACAAGTGCAACCTGACCCAACACAGTATGAATGGAACAAGCTTGTTCTGCAATATAAATGGAGAAGTATATTTGAAATGAACTTTACAGGAGATATCCTAAAACATTTACTGCCTCTACCAATAACAATGTTTCAATGAAGGGCCATGGGGTCATTTAACTTAATCCTTTTGGCTCTCTACTAACCATCTTTTATTTGGAGGGTCTAGTAGTTTCTTTAATGACTCCCATATTTTAGCCTCCACTTCCTAGGAATTTGTTTCATCTGTTTATTGCCTTGCATACAAATAGTTCTTGGCATTAAACCTACATTTATCTATCAAAACCAGCCTTGCAATTCTCCAGTGCTGGTATTTTAAATTTTGTTCTGGGTTCAATTTCCTGACTAGGTTTTTACACCTCTACAGCTTTGTGGAGATCTCCATTTCAGCCCTATGTTCAAGAGGTCTACATGGCTCATCTTGCCAGCGTTACCTCCATTTGGATCCGTGCTTTCAGAGAAAAGCCAAGGCCGAGATGACCCTCTTAGGATTCTTGATCCTATTAAATTGCCCAATTATTCAGACCAAGCTCAATGGTCTCAAATTGCCATGATATGATTGTTTGCCTTCACTAGATGAATGTGGCTCACCTTCTCTGCCTGCTACACCAAGATCATACAATCACAGAACTCCTGTAGTGTAGAAGCAGGCCTTTCAGCTCATCAAGTCCACACCGACCTTCTGAAAAGCATTCCACCCAGAACCACACCACCTTATCTCATTTCTCATGGCTAATCCACTTAGGCTGCACATCCCTGGGTGCTATGGGCAATTAAGCATTGACAATTCACCTAACCTGCATATCACATGCACTATGACAGGAAACCCATGCAGACATTGGGAGAATGTGCTAACTCCACTTAGACATGCGCCCCAGGGTGAAATCAAACAGGGTCCCTGGTGCTCTAAGGCAGCAGTACTAACTACTGAGCCATCATGCTGCCCTATTAATTCTTGCGAAATCTGTCTTCTTTCTTCTTGGCTGCAGTTCATCGCTTAGGACTTTTCAATAAGCACCCTTACCGTTTTCTAATGTCTGATGTTAGATGATACACTGAAGCCTTCTATTGCACAAACCTAAGTAGCAATTTAGTCATTTTCTTCTCTTCATGCTCAAAACGATTTACAGTTGGAATTGGCTTTTGAGCTACACTTATGCTATGATACAGTAGTTGAAGAAACTTTATTAGAGACCTTTAATTCAAGGCACCACCTAAAATAATGCAACATTTAGTCAGTGAACAAGAAGTATCTTAAAAGGTAAATGAATGTTTATTAAATTAAAATCTAAGTTCAAGAGAACATTGTCCATTACGAGGTTAGTTCAGGACCTACCTCAATGTAAGCAATATTGTTGCCGGCATCCCTAATCATGGGGTGCCAATCTTTCGGAGGCTTTGACAAGTGTTTAACATCCGTTACAAACCAACCCAGTCGAGGCCAACCTGCAAATGGAATAATGGTGGAACAATTCTGATTATCTATTGTTTTGATGCAGAGCTGGAGATTAAAGATATCCATAATCTAATTGGCAGAAAGTACATGAACGTAAATTTTTCCAAACATTTTAACTCACATTTTATTGCAGTAGTAACAATGAAATGCATAATTGAATTTGGATGGAAATTTGGAGAAATTTGCTAATAGCATTCTGCTGTCCAAAGGAACTCACACGAATGAACATTTGCCATCAAGATAGCACATCATTTGTGGCTTAGTTCAATTTCTATTTGCTTTATGAGTCCACGTGACACTGACAACCCAGATCCACACTGATGGTATTGATCACCGAAGATTAAAATGGGAACTATTTCAATTTGAACTAGTGGTGAGACAACAGAGTCCCATAAAAGACTGATGAACCATTACCTAACACCCCACAGCAGACTTTTCCCCACCCCCACAGGTTTTTGTGATTTATGGGAGTAATACAAAATTAGCTTTTTATTGAGATCATGTTCCAACAAAAACCTGCAGCTTCCTCTTCCAATTCCATCAGTATATCCAGCAATTTTAAACATGCTTCCAGTGTTTCTGCCTAAAGTATACCCTACTGAGATCTATGTCTGAGGTTGATCACTCATGTATTGAACTTGCTGGTTAAAATACCTTTTAAAACAGTGTTGCACTAATTATGTTCATTATCCACTGGTTGCAAATAAATATGCAATATTACCTTTAAATTGCACTACATCCCCAGTTTGAGACTTGGGTAATCCTTTATGACAGGCATCGCAGGTGAGTGCAACTGTCACACCACAGCTGCCAAGCAGAAAGCCAATTTGTTGACTGCCAGCATCCTGCCAAGAACAAAGAAAACATTTTGGGCAACATTCGAAAGTTTCAGCACTACAGATACAATGGCCCTAATCTGGAATTGCAGAATCAACATCAACATAGATATTGAACAACAACAATTTTAGGATCAGACACAGATACAGCTGACATTACCTTTCGAGTTAGTGGTACTTCAATGGGCACAGGAACTAATTCTGCTAAAAGGCAACCGTAAAATGCCACAATAAATGCCACAGGGTCATTATTTGGATACACCAAAGCCACCTATAACAGAACAGAGGAAATTTATTTGAATGCGGAGCATGACAAACATGTAAAAGTACTCCCACAGTGTCTACGTTAAATATGATGATCATACAAATGTGCATGTCTGGATAAACTGATGTTCAGAGGAAAACACAGACATAGGGTCATTGCTAAATCACACTTCAGTTTCAGATATTAATCAAAATCTGTCCTTTTAATGAATGCTTGGAAAATATGAAGGAAACTCAGGGGGCTAAAGACCAATATTTCCTCTGCACCTAATAGACGCATATTAGGACATTAAGGGAAGCAGCTTCTGAGATATTGGATGCACAGGAAGCAACCTTCACAAAATCCTTTGATTCTGAAGAAATCCTAGGGGACTGGAAAACCACCAAAGTAACATCTTTATTTAACAAGGGTAGGAGATGAAGAGAAAAATTAACTACAGGCCAGTTAGCTGAACATCCGTTAATTTCAATATGTTAGAATCTACTACAAAGAGCATTTAGAATGCGTGATATTAACAAGAACAGTCAACAGAGCTTCACGGAAGGCAAGACAATGCCTAACAAAGTTATTACAATTCTTTATTGATCCTGCTTGTTACTTCCTTAAAAGGGGAAATAGTGGGTGCAATATATTGAGAGTTCTAGAATGTATCTCAAAAAGTACCACACATTAGGCTGATTCAGAAGCTAAGAAGCCATAGTGCCAGAGGTGGTAGTTTAGCATGGATAGAGGATTGGCTAATTAAAAGACGACAAAGGATTAGGATAACAGGGTTCTTTCAGACTGGCAACGTAGAACTAGTGGTGCCAGAGAGATGAGTGCTGGGGCCACAATTATTTACAATAAAGGCCAATATTCCATTTGTTACTTAAATATTCAGCTGCTCTATTCTTCCTGTCAAAATGCATTGACTCATTTCCCCACTTAACAGTCCATCTGTCAAGTTTTTGCCCACTTGCTGCACCTATCTGAATCCCTCAGCAGAATTGTTGTATCATCCTCACTACTGCCTTTCCACCTTTTTTGTGTCATCTGCAAACTTGACACGAGTACATTCACTGATTATCCAAATCATGACTGTAATATTGTAAATAATTGTGGCCCCAGCACTGAAGTGATACTTTACTAGTTACTGGTTGCCTGTCGAAAATGCCCACCTTATCTCGACTGTCTACCGTTCACAAGCCAATCTTCTATCCAAGCTCATACACTGTATCCTGCACCCTCTAACATGAAGTACAGGAACAACTGATTTATAGTTTGCAATCGAATTTCCACAAAAATCTCACCTTAGTCCATCTGCTTCACCTAAGACTTGACACATGTAAATGACGGTTCTGAGGTCAGGAATAGCTTCACCATGCTTTAGGTCACAAAGCAATCAGGAACAAAACTAACTGCAATTTTTGAGTAGTCTAATTCTAGCACCTCGTCACTACCCTGGCTAAAATAAAGGCATTCAGCATATGAATAGAGACTTTAGCAGTGAATGAATACACATCCCATTATATACTTCAAGTGAAAGGAAGGTTTACATTTATTTCACACTTCACATGATTGGTGGACATCCCAAAGCGCTCTATAACTAATGCAGTGTGCTTGTATATCACTGTTTTAAGAAATACGGCAATCAACGGTGCACTGCAATATCCCAAAAACAGAACAGTGAGTGATGATAACCCTAAAATCTTGCTTTATTTTCCATGATTTGCATTGAGAGATAAACATTGACTACAACACCGGGAAAAATCTTTTTGATCTTCTCAGAAGTGATGCCATAGCCCATATCCACCTGAAAGGGCAGGCTGGACCTTGATCTAATGCCTTTATTCAATAGAGAGCATCTGTGGCAGTGCAGAATTGGAAAGCCAGCCTAGGTTTTTGTGCTCAGGCCTGGAGTGGGATTTGAACCCACATGCTTCTGACTCAAAGACCAGACTGCTACCATGGTTAACACGACTAACCGGAGAGTCATCGCTCCAGCCTTCTAATTTGTAATCTAACTTTTTGCATTGGCAACCGAAATAGTGCTCCAGAGAAAGTGTGTGTCTAAGTATATGCAAGCATCAAGAAGGAAGCTTCAGTCAACTGTAATCCAGAAATTAGAACGATCACGTGTGCCTCCTCCATATTGTGACTTCTACAAGACAAAAAAAAACCCTGCAAATTCTGAGCAAGAATACTTACTCTATCACCAGGTCTCAGAAGCGGATCGTTCTTATTGCTCAGTTTATTGAGAAGTGTATAAGCTAGCTTGAGGCTCCGAGTCCATAGCTTCCCTGAAAGAGACAAAACAAGAGTCAAATATTAATTCTAATGCATTATAACATTTTCTTAGTTCCAGAAAGCAATGCCACACTAATGAGAAAGACAGTTGCATCACTTCATCCATCATAAATTAATATGATTTTACATAATGACATAATCCAGGATAAGATCACATTCATTCAACATTTGAATTAGAAAACATACTATGAACCACATTCAGATTGGTAGCAACAAATGTCTGTTATCATGAGTTTATTCAGTGGGCAGGTCCTTACCATAGGTAAGTGTGTAAACTGGCTTTCCTGCAGTATCCAATGACGTCAGACAAGCCGCCTTTGGTTGTGTTGTTCCCCATCTTTGCACAGCTGCCAGCAGCGATGGGGGCCAATTCGTCACTACACCTAGTGGATCTCCTTGTAATGGTGTGGTCTGAAGACCTTCTGGTTTTGGCTGATTAGGATCGATTTGTTGAACTTGAATTGAAGCAGGATGACAAAGATAAGCAGAATGTGATCAGCAGAACATACACGGCTGTACTTATTCTTAAAGGTGAGATCTCTGCCCCAGACCACCTTTGAGTGTTTTGAAATTGGACTAAACTGGCAACCTCCATTTTTAAAACAATATACTCACTCATCAGATGTGGGCAGTACTGGCTTGGCCAGCATTTCTTAGTCATTCCCAATTACCCTTGAGGAAGCAGTCGTGAGCTGCCTTCTCAAAAATCACTGCAGTTCCTGGAGTAGATACTTCCAGAGTGTGGTTAGGAAGGGAGTTGAAGAGTATGACCCAGTGGCTCAGACACTTAAAAATGCCTATTTAGACTGAAGATGGAAGACAAAAAGGACAAAACACATACCCATTCTGGCATGGTACATTGGAAAATTAAGGACATATACATTATCAATAAAAACAACTGAACACTGCAAATAATGACAAAGGATTTCCTCCTCTTCAACTTTCCAGATTTGGTTTCACACCTGGCATTTTTGTCAATTTCCCTAAGCCACCTATCATAATATCAATGGCTGAGCAATTCCTACTGGGGTTAATTGAAGACCTCCATTGTGTCAAATTCAGCATGACTATGATTCAAGATTGAGACAGCCTTATGACAAGATAATGATTAATTGTAGGGAGTGCAGGGGGGGGGGGGGGGGGGGGGGGGGGGTGGTGGTGGTGGTGGTGATTAACCAAGACCTCCCAGACACCAAAGGCTCATGGAAGGTGTTCGTAACACCAAAGAAGGTTATATTAATGGAGAGAGTTCTAGAAAGCAATTTAAACACTTGACTGACTGAGAACTTCAAATGAGGTTTTCGGAAACTGGGAGCTAATGGAGGTCATGGAAACACAGGGGAAGGACACAGAAGATGAGACAGTGAAACTTCTTTTTAGATTCATTCACAGGGTGCTGGTGCTGCTGAATAGTCCAGCATTTATTGCTCATAGCTCGTTGCCCTTATGTGGAAATAAGTTCAAGGTAATTGCGTTTTAGGCAAGTTTAAATGCAGAAATTAGATAATGAGAGAAAAGGCACAGATGATCATTTCTGTAGGTATGCTGATGTAGAATCAGAAGTGGATAATATTTTTGATGGAAAAGATATGGGGGCCTGAAGCTCACCTTTGAATCAAACGGGATCCAAACAAAGCAAACAATCTAATTCAAAGATATGTTACTGTCAGGAACAGGAATGCGTTTTGTGCCGAAGGCTTAAGACACACCGAGTGCTACTCCTACAAGGCATCAAGTCAGACAGTAGCATAACAATGGATGCAGTGAGGGCCCCAGAGTGAAGCAAGTTGTCAATGTTTGGGAATTCTTGGGAAATTCCTCAAGGAACAAGTTTAGGAAGAGAAACAATTGCTCAAAATGTGCTAGTCATGTCCCAACTAAAGTAGTGCAGATCTAATTGCAGAATATAGACGACCCAGCAAAATCAAAGCTATGGGGCAATGTGTCCCAAAGTCTAAACTTTGTTTCAATTTTCATCTGTTCATGAAAGAGCTTGCACAATCAAACTGAACTACTGCTGAAAACAAAGAAAATAATAAGATAAAACAATAAGATGAACATTGCTGTCAAAGACTTTTCTCTTACGTTCATCAGTAACATTTGCAACAACACAATGTCAGGGGAAAACCAACATTTATAGCATATGGGAAGCAAATGTTGACCGGTTGGTCAAGTGCAGCAATGAAGAATAACAATTAATGCTCATTGACAGTTAATTGCCAGGCTTGGTTACATTTAAGCCAGACAATTGGGCTGTGATTAGCTGGGGTATTCCTGAGAAGTGAGCCAGCAAAGGGGTGACACTAATTTTTTTGAGTCTGTGATTCTCGACTGTGGTTTACTACAAATCGACCTTTACTAGTCAGTATACACATCGGTGTTCCAACAGTTACAGTTCCACATGCGAAAGGAAGGGCCTGAACAGCAACCTCAAATAAGGCCCAAATCATTTGTTCATTGTGCAAAAACACAGGGTACATCAAAGCATTGTGAGGTGATCGCTACCCTAACGAGATCATTTCCTGCTGCATCTCACACTCACAGAAAGCCCCCGTCAGTCACTCTAACTCCTCAAAACTTTGAGCAACATGTGAAGTTATGGGGGCAATTTGACCCAAAGTCAAAACGTTGTTTCAATGTTCATCTGCTTATGAAAGAGCTTTCACAATCAAACTGAACTACTGCTGAAAACGTAAAGAAGAAAAACTTGCACAACTGTTTCATAAAGTTACTATGATGCAGTGGCAACATCCAGTGCTAGTCATCAACAGGATGTGGCTGTCAGGCAAAAACCACATTCTTTCTATCAGACAAATGCATAGCAGGTATATGACTTTTAAAATTGGTGTGATATCAGATACACAAGTCCCAAAGTACAACATATCCCTCTGGCCGTCTGCACCAAGTACTGACCGTACCTAACATGTGTAAACTCAATAGTATCCAACTTCAGATGAGAATGTGCAATTAAATAACTTTTGCCAAATAATCCTGAATGTGCGAAGAATTATATGGACAATGAATTTAGGACAATTGGTTGAACTTAGTGTGGCATTCTGGCATGTACTAGAACATGCATATATTAAAATTGAGGTCCAGTTCTTTACAGACAGAAAGAACATGTATACACATTGTGCCTGTTTCAAGCAAAAATGGGAGGCAACTATTTGCTGGTTCATTTTTCAGGGTAATGCCCAGCCAGAGGCCACCCTGTCTAGACTGAAATGTAACAAAAGTCCAGCAATCAACTACCAATTCAACGTCGATGGGAACATTCTCCATGGCACCATTTCTACCAGGGTCCACTTGCCAATCCATCAGCACTCTCCTCAGTATAAATATTGGTTTTCCCCTTACTTTGGCTTTTGCATTGTGCGGATGAGAACAACATGAAAAGGTTTGACAATTATGTCACATTTCAGCAGTTAAAACGTGTTCTATCAAATTACCTTTTCAAATAAAATCTCTATATTAATTGAGAATATTGAGCAAAAAGAGGAAGGAAAATTGAACAGAATGATCAGCCCATTACACTGCATCAACCTCTTAAATTTTACAACTTCAATCACAGAAAAAAACAGAAAAATTAGTGGTCAAAGAAACTGATCGATGATTTAAATTTTTTGAAATTTATTGGGATAGAAGCATGATCGGTTAGGTCAACATCTGTTGCCTATTCCTAATTAACCCTGAAATTTTTTGATTGAATTAATTCATTGGATGAGGGCATTGCTTTTCGGCAGCATTTGTTGCCCATCAATCATTGCCTGGAGGGCAGTTCAGAGTCAACCACCTAGCTGTGGGTCTGGGGTCATATGTACACCGGATCAAGTGGCAGTTTCCTTCCCTAAAGTGAACCAGATGAGTTTTTCCAACAATCAGCAACAGATTAATTGTCACCACTAGATACTCAATTCCAGATGTTTATTGAATTCAAATTCCACCATCTGCCATGGTGGGATTTGAACCCAGAATGTTATCTTGGTCTTTCTAACAGTCCAGCGATAATACCACTAGCCTCTGGTTCCTCAACAAATGAAATGAGTGACTTGCTGGGCCAATTCCAACAACAGTTAAGATCAGAACAGGACAGCACATTTCCTCCCTCAACGAGATGGATTTTTACAATAATTGATGATAGTTGTCTGCACACCTACAAGGAGACTGGTTTTATATTCCAGATTGATTAATTCAACTTCAGCTCCACCAGCTGCCCCTGACCTCTGATCCCAAAGCATTCACAAGGGTCTTCTGATTTATCAGACCAGTGGCATCACCTCTGCACCTTCATCTCCCCAACGAAACTGTGACTATTGTACGAGTTCCCAGAAGTTCTCATCTTCATCAAGAATCACTAACCTTCCAACTGTTCTTCAAAATCATCAACAAAGAATTCTTTTAGTGGTGGTCGCTTGGGTCGTTTGAGTGTGTTCAGAAGTTGTTGAATTTTTGATGAAACTCTGCTATTTACAGGCACACCTGGCAAAATGAACAAAAGAGACATTCTTTCAAACAGTCCTCAAAAAATCTGCTGCGTTGGCCATTTTTTATTTTGCTTTGAAGGCTACAATTTTCAATTGTTAAAGAACACAAAGGCACAACACTAAAATCTAGGTGGCACGGTGGGTCAGTGGTTAGCACTGCAGCCTCACAGTGCGAGGGACTTGGGTTCGATTCCTGCCTCAGGTGACTGTCTGTGCAGAGTTTGCACATTCTCCCAGTGTCTGCATGGGTTTCTTCCGGGTGCTCCGGTTTCCTCCCACAGTCCAAAGATGTGCAGGCTAGGTGGATCGGCCATGCTAAATTGCCTGGAGTGTTCAGAGGTGTGTGGGTTATAAGGCGATGGGTCTGGGTGGGATGCTCCAAGGGGCCGTGTGGACTCATTGGGCCAAAGGTCCTGTTTCCACCTGTAGGGAATCTAATCTAGTTCAGGAGAAAATTTGTATACTTGTTAAAATAATGCAAGTAAAGCATTGTTCAAAGGTTTTGCAGCATTATGGGTGTAGTTGATATATTAGACTGCTATGTAGCATCATATTCGACCTCAGATTGTTTATAGTATCAGACACTGTTACGATTCATATCTATTATCCTGGCACAGTGGTAGTACACTTGTCTTCAAGTCAAAAGAATCAATGTTTCAAGTGTTAGTCCAGAAATTTCAGCATTAGTTAGAGATAAACACCACAGTGCAGTACTGCTGGATATGTTACTGCCAGAGGTTCCATTACTCTGACAAGACTGGAGGCCAGTATGTGACTTTTCCTCTTGGATTGAAAGTGGGGATCCCAAAGCATGACTTCAAAGAAATGTGACTTCCTTTTTTTCTAATCTCATGGTAAATTTTTATTGGTGAATCAACAGCAACAATACATTACTTCACTATTCTGACATTGCTCATGGCCCTTCATGTGTGCTAATTGTCAGTTACAATATTTATGACATTCAAACACTTATGAAAGGTTTCCCTGACTCAGAAGCATCTTGAAAGGTCCTGATAAATCTGAAAATTTATGGCAGTCAAGATTTAATTGTGCTCAGTTTTGATTAAAGATCTCTTTTTCTAATGGCCAGGGAGCTGCATGAAATAGGTTTGAATGCTCTTAATGCAGAGTGTAGTGGTGGATCCCCATAATGCATTAAATTCCTAAACAAAACACTACAGATGGTGCATATCAATTACTGAAGATAGAAAATGCTCAACAGATTGGGCAACATCTTTGGAGACTGCAACAAGAGCGAACATTTCAGATCAATGCGTTAAGATCATAACATTCTGATGAAAAGTACTTGACCTAACGCTATTTAGTTTCTGTCTCAACAGAGGTCTGATTATCTGTGTTTCTCACAGCTTTATGCATTTTCTTGTATCAAATGATGACAGATTAACAATCTGACTCAAATAAAACACAAAGGTGCATGAAACCAAATGAAAATGTATAACTTTAGGTGCTGCTCATTTACACCTAAGTTGTAGAAGTGAAGAATGCATAATTATGCATGTCCTTTCATAGACAACTTGGAAATTATTTGCTCAGTAATGGAATACTCAGTTGAATTTGTTTCTGAAATGAAACAAAAAAAATCACTAACCACCCAATTCCTGCCAAAAGAACCTCCATTTAAAAATTGAGCCCAGTTTGCTTAATTAGATTCTGATTCCAGTCATGAATTTGCTTTCAAGCCAGAGTTCCAGGTTCCTCTTTCCTCATACAACTGGAACGTAATGTTCAAATCCCAAACAAACTTACCATCAGCAGTTTCCATCTTGTTGCTGTTGAAACCACGAGGAACTCCACGAACTGAAGAAACCTGTGGCCGCTCAAAGTGGGGAGCACGCTCTGAGGCGCCAGTGGTCACATCTGGTGGTGCTGAGTGGTTATCTGAATATGAAATAAAAAGAAACATTAAAATATTGACTTTTATCAGATAGCAACTGAAAAATAAATTTTTTGTTTGTTGCATTTGCAACATTCATCTTACTTTACACTTAATTACCCCCTTGTCTTTCTACAGGTCAAGAGGAGCAGGCTATACTTGATCAGCAGATTTTCATAGTCACGCGTACACTGTGACAATGAGTGGCAGTATGGTAGAGACAAAGAGATTACAAAATGGCTTAATCCTTTCCATATCCAACGTACACACAAAATAACTGTTAGGGAAGAGGGGCAACAACAAAAACTAGGGTCTAAAATCATGACCAGTCATCATAAATCCAGTAAGGAAGTCAAGAACTCAAACTGGAGAGAAGTGAACTCTACTATCACATTAACTGATAAGCACATTACGATAGTATCATAGAATTACAGAACTCCTACAGTATGAAAGCAGGCTATTCAACCCATCGAGTCCGTACTGCTCCTGCAAAGAGCATCCCACCAAGACCCAACCCAACACTACCCATGGCGGACCCACCTAGCCTTCATACCCCTGGACACAACTGGCAATTTAACATGGTCAATCCAATTAATGTCAACATTGTTGGGCTGTGGCAGGAAATTGGAGGATCTGGCAGAAACCCACAGAGACGGGGAGAATGCACAAATTCCTCAAAGGAAATCACTCAAGGGTGGAATCGAATCCAAGTCCCTGGCACTGTGAAGCAGCAGCATTAACCACTTAAGGAGAAACTAGGTTAAGTATTTAAGGGAGAAAAGGAATAAAGAATGATTTTTTGATAAGGTTACAAAGGGAAGTGAAGTAGGAGGAGGCTTGTGTGACAAACACCAACATTGGCCTGCTATGTTAATTCACCTTGGGAGTGTGTGGTAAAACCCGGAGTAAACCTCGATGCATTTTTTAACTGAGATATGCTAAAACTCAATGAGTTTTGGCACTGATCATGCAACTATTTCAAATTTTAAAACTTTTTTAAACTTAAGTTTGGAACACAAACAGGAAAAATTAACAAACATAAGTAACATGAAAGAGGTATGAAAAATACGAAAAGCATGGAAAAATGGAATGAGGCCAAGATCAGAAACTTAGCAATACTGCTCAAAGAGAATGTTTCCACTCAATGGCAACTCAAAACATTCAAAGTCAGTGGGCTCAATGAACTTACACAAAACAAGCCTGAAATGATAACAAGGCAGATCATGCAAAAAAAGTGACGCACGACTTGTGAGTGGCTGACGATGTCCCACCGTACGAAATGTATAATTGTAGAATGGTACAGCACTAAAGAGACTATTTTCCAAATCATGACAAATTAAAATACTTATTCGAATTGTCATATTTGACAGACATTTTCTCCCCCAAAGTCCTGTGGGTTTTTTTGTCCCTTAATCCATACATCTCCTTTGAAAGTTATTATTGAATTTACTTCAGTCACATTACAGACAGTACATTCCAGATAATTGTGTAATATCTCCAGACATCACTTCTCATTCTTTTGACAACTCTCAGGCCTGTCCTGTGCTTACTGACCCTTCTGGAAGAAATGTATAGACATTATTTAACAGAGAAAACCAATTATTATTCTGAGCAGATCTCCTGACAACTTGGACTGCTGAGCCATTTCTCCAGTGTCATGACCCATGAACCTTGGCACCATTTTCTAAGTCCCCTCTCCAGCCTCTGGAAATCCATCCGCTGAAGTGTCTTAACTAAGATTACTAATAATGCTCTAACCAAACTTACCAGTGTTTTTTGAAGGTTTAGCATAATCTTCTTGCTTTCACATTCCAAGTCCCTCTACCAAGCCGGCAATTCTGCAAGCTTTTTGAACAGCCTTTTCAACTTGTCCTGCGGCATTCAAAAGCCTGCATATGCATTCATAAGGTCTCTGATCACACACTCTAATTGCAACATTGCTACATTTTGCCCTCTCCTCACCTCAACACACATTTAACCACACGATCTCTATTACTTTAAGGAACTCAACTGAGTGAATCAAACAAAATTGGCCTTTGGTAATCTGGGCTGGTTGTCTTTCATCAGCCATCACTAGAAAGCAAGAGTTGATTTTAGGCCTAAATGATATTCCATAGCAAATTTAGCCGACTTGTCACTGTTAGATTTATCCCTGTCCTCACTTTTCAACAGAATTGTAACATTTGCGATCCTCTAGTCCTGTCACAGAGAGTAAGATGGTAAGATTTCCCCAGGGTCCCAAAATTATACATTTAACCCGTATCCTATGCAGTTTGACTGCCTTGAATACTTTGAACACTGCCAACCTTTTGAGCATGTCCTCGTTAGCTAATTTTAACTACTCTCATTTTTCTATTACAACATCCTTTACTCGAACGTTAAGATCATTGCGCTTTTGAAAATGGGATAAAAGAGATCCTCAAATATCACAACCTTCGCAAGAACAATTGTCTTCTTAAGGTGAAATGACCAATCATGCTTTACCGGCTCCACAAACAAGCATCATTAGCTGTTGTGAACCCCCTTCTTCTCCTCTCCCAACCCCATTCTCTTTCATGCTATTTTGACCAAATAATCATCCAATGCCTTCTTGAATGCCTCAACACAACTGGCCTCCAACACGTTTCCACATGACAAGAGTTTTCACACAGTACTCTGGAATCCACACCACTTGAATCCAGGTCCTCTCATTTTTGTTCCTTTCATGTGTGGGAACAGCTATTCTCAATCAAATCACCCCTCCAGTCCTCTTGTCTCCAAACAAGTTGTCTCCACGTTCAAACTACCCACAAAACAGGCATGTCTCATTCCTGGAACTGTTCTTGTAAATCATTTCTGTACTCAAACATACACAAAGCTCCAGCTGAGGGCTAACAAGCAACTTTTACATGTTTAACATCACCATCATTTTTTCTTCGGCTCTTAATAAAGGCGACGACACTTAACGCTTCATTAATTGCTCTCTCTACCTGTCCTGTCACTTTCATTGATGTACACACAGATACACCCAGGTCTCTCAGCTCCTGCACCCCCTTGAAAATTGTCTCTCTTTTCTGCTTTGGGAGCAAGAACAGTCAAAGACTAAGTGTATTTCTCCACTAAACCTCATCTACCTACTCCAGCAACCTATGTGTCCCTTTAGAGTTCCACACTGTCCATCACAGAGTCTACAATTATTCCAAGATATGCGTCATCTGCAAACTTTGAAACTGTACTCTAATGTTACGACACCTTTCCGCACTTTACTCTAAATTTGCTCTTTTCACTTGCATGATTTAGTGTGGTATTGTTTATTCCAAGCAGTGTAAAAGCTCCTGTATTGCTTCCCCAATTCTCAACAAATAATAAATCAGAACTTGAAAATAAAGAAGTTCACCCACACACCACATACAGAAATCACACAAGTCTGAATTTTTAAGAAGATGCAAAATCTCAGCACAGATTCCAAAAAGTTTGAACAATGAGGAAAAAAAACAAGGCAACAGGAAGCCATTTTCTTGTGGAAAGGAAAAAGGAAACACAAGGATTATGCCTTGATATCCTTTAATTTTTTTTACGACCAATCTTACGTAGAGAACATTAAGAGAGGTATTTGGATGACCTCTTTGCAATATCATTTTTAAAAACACTATAATATCATCACTTGTTGATTGTAACCCAAGAGTTTTGCTTCAAGTGAAGAAATCTTGCATTCAACAGACAGAGCTGAGCAATCCCACTGTAATAAATCATACCAAAACTGAGGCCCTGCCACATCCAGGCATGAACAGTAGTGAACAATTAAGTAACACGAAGAAGTGGTGCCTCTAAAATCACCATCTCAATGGCAGATGAACTCAGTGTATCAATGCAAAAGACAGGGTTCACGTATTCGCAACTATCTTCAGCCAGAAATACCAAGTGGATGATCCATTAAGGTCTCCTCCCAACAACACTAGCCTGTCATTCTTGCACCAATTCATTCACTCCGAGTAAAATCAAGAAACAGGTGAGACAATAGTTACAAAAAGACCCTGAAATACTCCTGAAGAATTGAGCACTGGAATGAGCTGCACCGTTAGCCAAGCTATTCTTGTGAACTTGCAACTCTGGCGTTGAGATGGTAATGTGGAAGTGGCCAACTAAGTTCTGTTCACAATAAAGGAGGACAACTCCAGCATGGCCAATTACTGTCCCATCACTCTAATCCTAATCAAAACAATTAGAAGTGTCACAGATCGTGCTATCAAACTGCACATGCTCGGCAAGAGCTGCTCACCATTCAGTTTGGATTTCATCAAGGCCACTCTCCTTCTGACTTTCTAGCTTCTGTCCAAACGTAGGCAGAAGTAAGCTCAAGGTGCAGGGTGAATGACTGCCATTGACATCAAGATAGTATTTGACCAAATGTGGCATTAAAGAGCCCTTGGAAATCTTGAGTCACAGAAAAACAAGGAAGAACACTCTCCACTGCTGGAGTCATACCATGTACGAAGGAATATTGATATAGTTTGTGGAAGTTAATCCTCTCAGTTCCACAAAATGGTTGCCCAACTTCTTCAGGGTGTTGACTTTGACCCAACCATCTTCCAATACAGGAGTTACATCTCCACTTTAAGTCCCAAGTGGGATGTACACTGATGTTTGCACAAAATTTGGTACCAATAGCAACTCCTCAGATACAGAAGTAACCTGTGCCCATATTCAGGATGGCTTAGGCAATATTGAGGTTTGGGCTAAAAAGTGGCAACTGATATTTTGGCTACTCAAGTGCCAAGCAATTAGTGTTTCCGCAAGAAAGAATCCAATCCTGAACATTCAATGGCATTACCATCGGTGATTTCCCTCAGTACAACATCCTCTATGGATACCATTAATCACAGAAGTGCCAAAGGCCAACTCATAAATACTGCTGTGGCAACAGGAACAGGGAAAAGGCTGGGAAACTACAGCAAGAAAACCATCTTCAAAAGCTTGTTCTTCAGTTAAAAGGAACAAATCAAAATTGTGATGAAATACTCCCTACTTCCTTGGATGAGAACAGCTTACAATAACTCAATAATCATAACACAATCCAGGATAAATTGCTTATCAAGCAGGTTGCGATCTATGACATTAAAAAGTTCACGGTGCGTCATGGTAGCTGCACTCACCATTTCAAAAATTGTACAGAAGTAACTCACTAAGTCTCCTTGAATCGGACCTTCCAAACTGGAGACCTACCCAGTCTAAAGACAACAAACGCACAGCAACATCACCACCTGCAAGTTCCCCACCATTTCTCACCATCCTAACCTGGAATTATATCATCTTTCATTTACTGTCAGCACATCAAAATACTGGAGCTCCCTTCGAAACAGCACTGTTGGAGTAACTACACTAAATGAACAGCAGTGATTCAAGAAAACTATGTCAAATGGAATTAGGGACACAGATCAAATGCTGACTTTGTGAACATCAACATTGCAGGGCAAAAAAATACTCTAGCCAAACCAAGGTAGTCAATACAACATTAGTAAATATACTTAAGTAATTAAGCAGTATACTATTTCGATCACATTACTCGTGCTGTACTGAAGAACAAATGTTTACTACCGGCTTTACATACATCATAGTTTGCAAACAAAATATAAATGCTTCAATGTGTCATATTTGGGAGCATAATAGTTTGCTCCGTTTAAAGGTTGAAATGGCATTCCTAAATGTCCAGAAAACTTATTTATCATACAATGAAAATGCAGAATTCCTTCCAATAGTCAAAAGGCTATTCCAAATAAGGCTTTTTTTCCCCCCCATTGCTTGGTCAATCACATCACGAACAAAGGCCTCTCTCCCACGAAGTGTTAATGCTGAATTAGTAACATGTCATTCAAAAAAAATGCACCCCATCCTTAAATGAGACTGCTAAAATTCATGAATGTAGTGTCGAGCAAACACACAATGCTTTGAGTGATAGGTGAGTTGGTACTCACATTGACAAAAATAATACAAGTTCTGTTCTCAGCTTGCCAGCACAGACAAGTGCTTCCCCACAAGCATCTAAGATAATTCAAAAGACAGTCATTGCTTGTTGAGCTGCTCACAGATACAATCCAATTGCCTGTTTAGGGGGGGCTGTTGCCCCACGTTTTCCACTGACACTCTTGGAAAAAATACAAATGAATACAAAGCCAAAAGCAGTAAATTCAATATTTAAAAGCAAACAGCAGTTTATTTACACCTAATTTTTGACATTAAGAATTACGCAAAAATAGGATGTCATGTGTGATTATTTTCAAATTGCTGATTTGAAACACCCCATTCCTAACTGAGGTGTGATCAGCTTCAACTTTCACTCCAAATACTGGGACTAAAAAAATTTGATGACACAAATTAGAGCCCCAATAAAAAATATGTAGATTCAGGGATTTAAAAACTGATAACTTAAATAACCTCACGTCTTTCCTCGGACACACACACACTCCAAGATTCTCTGCATTTCATTAACAGCCCAGAAAAAAAACTTGAGCTTCCTTCTGTTCAGAACATGACCTGTGAGCAGCAACAACCGAGGCAGTACATACTGTACGCTGGGCACATTGGTGCTGGGTCCACTGTCTTTAGTCATTTATATAAATGATTTGGATATGCATGTAGGTGGTGTAGATAGTTAAGTTGGCAGATTACACCAAAATTGGGACCTTAATGAGATGGGCCAATAGACTGAGTGGCAGATGGAGTTTAATTTAGATAAATGTGAGGTATTGCATTTTGTAGGACAAATCGAGGCAGGACCTGTACAGTTAAAGGTAAAGTCACGGAGAGTTGCCCAGAGAGAATCTGAAGTGCAAGTTCATTGTTCCTTGAAGGTGGAGTCGCAGGGAGACAGGGTGGTGAAAACAGCATTTGGTATCCTTACTGCATTGAGTACAGGAGTTGGGAGGTCATGTTACAGCTGTACAGTATATTGGTTAGGCCACTGTTTGAATATTGTGCGCAATTCTGGTCTTGCTGCCATAGGGAAAATGTTGCGAAACTTGAAAGGGTTCAGAAAAGATATACAGGGATGTTGTCAAGGTTGGAGGGTTTAAGCTATACGGTGTGGCTGAAGAGGCTGGAGCTATTTCCCCTGGAGCATCAGAGGCTGAGGGGTAATCTTGCAGAAGCTTATAAAATCAAGAGGAGCATGTATAGGGGGGAATAGCCAAGGTCTCTTTGCTAAGGGAGGGGAGTCTAAAACTTGACGGCATAGATTTAAGGTGAGGGGAGGAAGATTTAAAAGGTGCAACTTCACACAGAGGGTGGTGCATGTATGGAATGAGCTGTCAGAAGAAGTGGAGGAAACTGGTGCAATAACATTTAAAATGCATCTGAACGGGTAAAAGTGCAGGAAGGGTTTAGAGGGTAACGGCCGAATGCTGGCAAATGGGTCCTGATTATTTCAGGATATTGATCCAACTCTTCTGAGCCAGCCAAAGGTCTGTTTCAGTCCTGTACATCTGACTCTATAACTCAGTACCAAGGAGCAACAGTCGGCCACTCAGCACTTGAAACCTATTCTGCCATTCATTATGATCATGGCTGATCTGATTTTAATCTCACCTCTATATTCTTCCGTGTCCTCAATAATCTATCATCCCCATGGTAATCAAGAACCTATCTATAGAACAGAGAACATTACAGCACAGTACAAGCCCTTCAGCCCTCGATCTTGTGCCAACCTGTCATACCAATCTGAAGCCCATCTAACTTTGCATTCTGGTTACTCCTACCAAAGTGCATCATCTCACACTTTTCAGCATTCAACTCCATTTGCCACCTCTCAGCCCAGCTCTGCAGTTTATCTATGTCACCTACATCATCCTTCGTCACTATCCACAACTCCACTGACCTTAGTGTCGTCTGCAAATTTATTAACCCATCCTTCTACGGCCTCATCCAGGTAGTTTATAAAAATGACATGGACTATTCCATGTACATCCATATGCTTGTCCAATGATGACTTAAATGTACCTAAAGTTGGTGCATCTACTACCGTTGCAGGCAAAGCATTCCATTCCCTTACTACTGAGTAAAGAAACTACCTCCGACATCTGTCCTATATCTTTCACCCCTCAATTTAAAGCTATGCCCCCCTCGTGCTCGCCGTCACCATCCAAGGAAAAAGGCTCTCCCCCTATCCAACCCTCTGATTATTTTATATGTTTCAATTAAGTCACCTCTCAACCTTCTTCTAATAAGACCTTCCCTCCATACCAGGCAACATCCGAGTAAATCTCCTCTGCACCCTTTCCAAAGCTTCCACATCCTTCTTATAGTGCAGTGACCAGAACTGTATGCAATACTCCAAGTGTGGCCGCACCAGAGTTTTGTACAGCTTCACCATAACCTCTTGGTTCCGGAACTCGATCCCTCTATTAATAAAAGCTAAAACACTATGCCTTCTTAACAGCCCTATCACCCGGGTGGCAACTTGCAAGGATCTGTGTACATGGACACCGAGATCTCTCTGCTCATCTACACTGCCAAGAATCTTACCATTAGCCCAGTACTTTGCATTCTGGTTACTCCTACCAAATTGCATCACCTCACACTTGTCTGCATTAAACTCCATTTGCCACCTCTCAGCCCAGCTCTGCAGTTTATCTGTGTCACCTACATCATCCATCACTATCCACAACTCCACTGACCTTAGTGTCGTCTGCAAATTTATTAACCCATCCTTCTACACCCTCATCCAGGTAGTTTATAAAAATGACAAGCAGCAGTGGACCGAACACCAACCCTTGCGGTACACCAATAGTAACTGGTATCCAGGATGAACATTTCCCATCAACTACCACCCTCTGTCTTCTTTCAGCAAGCCAATTTCTGATCCAAACTGCTATATCTCTCGCAATTCCATTCCTCCGCATTTTGTACAATAGCCTACTGTGGGGAACCTTCTCGAACGCCTTGCTGAAATCCATATACACCACATCAACCGGTTTACTCTCATCTACCTATTTGGTCACCTTCTCAAAGAACTCTAAGGTTTGTGAGGCATGACCTTCCCTTCACAAAACCATGCTGACTATCCCTAATCAATTTATTCTTTTCTAGATGATTATAAATCCTATCTCTTATAACCTTTTCCAACACCTTACCAACAACTGAGGTAAGGCTCACTGGTCTTTAATTACCAGGGTTGTCTCTACTCCCCTTCTTGAACAGGGGAACATTTGCCATCCTCCAGTTGTCTGGCACTCTTCCTGTTGACAATGACGAGTTAAAGATCAATGCCAAACGCTCTGCAATCTCCTCCCTGGCTTCCCAGAGGATCCTAGGATAAATCCCATCTGGCCCAGAGGCCTTATCTATCTTCACACACTGTAGGATTTCTAATACCTCTTCCTTGTGAACCTCAATCCCACCTAGTCTAGTAGCCTGTATCTCAGTATTCTCCTCGACAACATTGTCGTTTTCTAGAGTGAATACTGTTGAAAAATATTCATTTAGTGCTTCCCCAATCTCCTCTGACTCCACACACAACTTCCCACTATTATCCTTGATTGGCCCCAAGCTTACTCTTGTCATTCTTTTATTCCTTAAATACCTATAGAAAGCCTTCGGGTTTACCCTGATCCTGTCCGCCAACAACTTCTCGTGTCTCCTCCTGGCTCTTCTGAGCTCTCTCTTTAGATCTTTCCTGGCTACCTCGTAACCCTCAAGCGCCCTAACTGAGCCTTCACATCTCATCCTAATATAAGCCGCCTTCTTCTTGACCAGAGATTCCACTTGCTTCGTAAACCACGACTCCCGCGGTCTACAGCGTCCTCCCTGCCTGACAGGTACGTACTTATCTAGGACACACAGGAGCTTTTCCTTGAATAAGCTCCACATTTCTAATGTGCCCATCCTCCGCAGTTTCCTTCCCCATCCTACGCTCCCTAAATCTTGCCTAATCTCATCGTAATTGCCTTTCCCCCAGCTATAACTCTTGCCCAGTGGTATACACTGATCCCTTTCTATCAATAAAGTAAACGTAACAGAATTGTGATCGCTATCACCAAAGTGCTCACCTACTTCCAAATCTAACACCTGGCTGGGCTCATTACCCAGTACCAAATCAAATGTGATTCACCCCTTGTTGGCCTGTCTACATACTGTCAGGAAGCCCTCGTGCACACACTGGACAAAAACTGACCCATCTATAGTACTCGAACTATAGTGTTCCCAGTCAATATTTGGAAAGTTGAAGTCCCCCATGACAACTACCCTGTCTCTCTCACTCCTATCTACCTCTGCCTTTAAAATATTTAGAAATTCTGCATCTACTGCCTTTTGAAGGGAATTCCAAAGACTGTCTAGCCTCAAAACTATTTTCCTCATCTTGGTTTTAAATGGGCAATTTTTTGTTTAAAAAAAAGCTATGAGCTGGAGCTCTAGATTTTTCCACAGGGGACATGTACTTTTAACACTGACCCTGTTGAGTCGCCTCAGGATCTTCTATGTTCCAATTAAGTCTAAACTTCTTTTGAGGCTTTTCCTCAGAAGAAATCTGCTCATTCTGGGTATCAGTCTCAAACCTTGTCTGAACTGCTTCCAACACATCAACATTCTTCTGTAACCACGGTGACTAGCACTATACACAGTACTCCAGAATCAGTCTCACTAAAGGCCTATGTTAGTGCAGCATCTTGGCTTGACTCTTGCATTCAATCTCCTTGCAAGAAATCAAACCTTGTTATAAGCTTTTCTGATTACTTGTTTGTATGCTCACCTTCGATGATTCATACACTTGGACATTTGCATCTCAGAGCTCTGCAATCCCTCACGATTAAGATAATAGGCTTCTTCTTTCCTCCTCCTACCAAATTGGATAATTAATCACTTTTCTTCCATTTGCAAGAACTTTGACCACACAACCTATCTATCCCCCTTAGTAAACTCAAATCCACTTCACAACTCACTTTAAGTACTTTGCATCACAACAAATTCAGCAATCAAACCTTCAATGCCCTCATCCACCAAATCAGGAAGCAAATTGCACTCAGTTTCCGTCAGTCTTCATAAATTGTATCAAGAGCAATATGAACATTCAAACATAGATGAGAAAAATATCATAAATAACTTTCAGGAACCATATTAAAACAAGAAATTTGACATCACCCAAGTATAAAGCTTGTTTTCCAGTGAGATGTAATTTTTAAAACTTAAGAAAAAAAAAACTGAAGATGCAGACACAAATACAATTATCAGGGGTTTTAGCAATGATATTATAGTCAAGAGGGTGGGATAATGTTCAGAGAGTTGGTGCAGACTCAATGTCCTAAATGGTCTTTTTCCATTGGGATTCAACGATTCTATGATTCCAGAGTTATGACAACAACTTGCGGATTCCCATGATCAGCTGTGTATAATTGGACGCTAAGAATTGTTGTCAGCTACAGAGTAGTAATGATGGCAATTTCTAACAGCTACTGCCACCACAAAATCCAGGTGACTAAATTTAATGCTCATGAAAACATCTTCAACTTGAAGACCACAGAATTATTTGAAACAGATTGCTTTCATGGCTAGTGTGAATAACTAAACATAGACAAATTCACAGCCTTCATAGTCACTTAGCTGTGGCATATATTTTCTGCAACTCTACTAGCTATGAGAACATCACAAGGCCTTCATAATAAATTAAACTGCATTTATTTCAAAGCAAGAGACCTAACCTAAGGGCAGATGAACTCAGGGCATGGTTGGGAACATGGAACTGGGATAAAACAGTAACTACAGAGATGTGGCTCAGCCATGGACAGGACTAGCAGCTTAATGTTCCGGGGTATAAATACAATTTGGAAGGATGGGGGGGAGGGGGGGGGGGGGGGTCGGTGGCATTTTTGATTAGGGATAACATTACTTAGGGAGGATATTCCTGGGAATACGTCCAGCGAAATTATTTGTGTGGAACTGAAAAATAAAAAAGGAAATGAATCACCTTTCTGTGATTGGACTACACACACCCCCGATTATTCAGCAAGAAATTCAGAAACAAATTTGTAAGGAGGTCTCAGCTATCCGTGAGAATAATATACTGGTTATGGTCGGGATTTTAATATTCCAAGCACAGACTGGGGCTGCCGCAGTGTTAAGGGCTTGGATGGAGAGGAATTTAAATCTGCACAGGAAAATTTTCTGATTCAGTATGTGGATGTAACAACTAGAGAATAACCTGTTCTTGGGAAACATAGCAGGGCAGGTGACTGAGGGTCAGAGGGGGAGCACTTTGGGCCAATGTCCATAATTCTATTACTTTTAAAGTCATGATGGAAAAGGGCAGACCTGATCCAAAAGTCAAAGTTCTAAACTGGAGAAAGACCAACATGTACGGCATTAGGCAAGAACTTTCACAAGCGGAGGGGGGCACGCTTGCAGGTTAAAAGGGACAGCTGGCAAACAGGAAGCCTTCAAAAATAAAATGAGATAACAAAAGTCAGAGACACTATGTTCTTGTTAGGGTGAAGGGCAAGGCTGGTTGGAGGAGGGAATGCTGGATGACGAGAGAAATTGAGTTTTTGGTCTAGAAAAAGGAAGCAGATGTCAAGTATAGACAGCAGGGATGACTGAATCCCTTGAGTAGTATAAAGCTGTAGAAGTACAATTAAGAGGGAAATCAGGAGGGTTAGGAGGGTTAAAGAGAATCCAAAAGGGATTCTACAAACACAATCAAGGACAAAACAGTAACTAGGGAGAGATTAGGGCCCCTTGAAGATCAGCAAGGTCATGTGTGGAACCGCAGGAGATGGAGAAAGATACTAAGCAAGTATTTTGCACAAGTACTTTTCAGTGTTTAATGTGGAGAAGGATGTTTAAGATAGAGAACATGGGGAAATAACCAGTGACTCTTGGTAAATATCCACATTGCAGAAGTGGTGGCGTTGGATGTCTTAAAACGCATAAAGGTGGATTAATCCCTGGGATCAGATCAGGTGTACCACAGAGCTCTGTGGCAAGCTAGGGAAGTGATTGCTGGGGCCCTTAGTGAAATATCTGCGTCATCAATAACCACAGGTGAGGTGCCAGAAGACTGGCAGTTGGCCAACGGTGTCATTTTTTGAAAAGTATGGTACGGTAAAGCCAGGCAACTTTTTAAACTGGTGAGCCTGATATCAGTGGTGGGAAAGTTGATGGAGGCAATCCTGAGGGACTGGATTTACATGTATTTGAAAAGACAAGGACTGATAAGGGATAGTCAACACAGCTTTGTGCACTGGCTTGAGTGTTTTTGGAGAAGTAACAAAGCACTGATTAGGGCAGAGCAGTGGGTGCGATCTCTATGGACTTCAGTAACGTGTCCGACAAAGATTTCCACGGTAGACTGGTTACCAAGGTTAGATTACACGGAATGCAAAGAGAACTAGACATTTTAGTACTGGCTCGAAGGCAGAAGACAGAGGGTCATGGTGAAGGGTTGTTTTTCACACTGGAGACTTGTGGTGAGCCATCAAGATAAGTGCTCGTCCACTGCTTTTCATCATTTGTACAAATAATTTGGCTGTGAACAAAGGAGGTATGGTATAGTTGGTTGCAGATGACACCAAAATTGGAGGTGCAGCAGATATCGAAGGAGACTACCTCAGAGTAAAACAGGGCTTTCGGCAGATGGGCCAATGGGTCGAGGAGTGGCAAGTGGACTTTAATTTAGGTAAATGTGAGATGCTGCATTTAGGAAAGGCAAATCAAGGCATCAGTTAGACACTTAATGCTAAGGCCCCGGGGACTGTTGCTGAACAAAGGGACTTTGCAGTGCAGGTTCAGAGTTTCTTCAAAGTGGTGTCGCAGGTAGCTAGGATAGTGAAGAGCCCGTTCAGTATGCTTACTTTTATTGGTTAGTGCCTGAAGTATAGGAGTTGGGAGGTCATACTGCTGCTCTACAGAACACGAGTGAGCCACTTTTGGAATTCTGCGTTCAATTCTGGCCTGTTATCGGAAGGATGTTGTGAAACATGAAAAGCAGTTCAGTAAAGATTTACAAGGGTTGCCAGGTTTGGAGGGTTTGAGCTATAGAGAACGGGTGATTAGGCTAGGGCTATTTGTCCTGGAGAGTCAGAGGCTGATGAGTGACCTGATAAAGGTGTATAAAATCGTGAGAGGTATGAATAGGGTGAACAGCCAACACCTTTTCCCCATGGCGTGGGAGTCCAAAACTGGAGGGCATAGATTTAAGATAAGGGGAGGAAGATTTAAAAAGGGAACACAAGGCGGTTTCTGTTTCTCGCTGCCTAAAATATACTTAGCTCGTGCATCAAGTGGCCCTGTTGTTTTGAGTGGTGGGTGTGTGGAGGAAACACGAGCCAGGAAGAAACAGAAATTCAGACACTGGCTGAATCCGAAACACTACACGAGTAGAGTCTCCCACCCGTCGTCATCCTCTAACCAAAAAACGCGGTGGAGGTTCAGTAAGCTAAGGCTTTTCCTTTTTCATTCTTCTTCTGGAAATCTAAAGTAGAGGGAATGGAAGCTAGTGCAGTTGCATGCTTCTGTTGCAGGAATGTGGGAGGTAAGGGTCACTGCTGCTGTCTCCTCTGACTTGACCTGCACCCAACTCCAGCTCCTCAAAAACTGTGTTAGGGAACTGGAGCTGGATGAACTCCGGGTCATTTGGGAGGCTGAGGGGGTGATAGAGAGGAGTTACAGGGAGGTGGTCACACCCAAGGTACAGGAAACAGGTAGCTGGGTGACTGTCAGGAAGGGCAAAAGGAATAGGTAAACAGTGCAGGGATCCCTGTGGCCATTCCCCTCGATAATAAATACACTGTTTTGGACACTGTTGGGCTGGGAAGGTGGGGGGAACCTACAAGGGAAAGGCCATAGTGGACAGGTCTCTGGCAGCGAGCTTGACCCTGTGGCAAAGAAGGGAAGGAGGGAGAATAGGAGAGCAATTGTAGTGGAGGATTCAATTCTAAGAGGCATAGACAGGCAGTTCTGTGGACACGAACGAGATGAAAGGATGGTATGCTGCCTCCCAGGTGCCAGGGTCCGTGATGCCTTGGATCGTGTCTTCAAGATCCTTAACGGGGAGGGTGACTAACCAGCAGTCATGTTGTTACACATTGGACCCAATAACATAGGGAGAAAAAGGACTGATTGTGAAAAACAAGTACAGGGAGTTAGGTTGGAAGCTGAAGTCCAGGACAAACAGGTTAGTTATCTCTGGTTACTACCAGTGCCACGTGATAACGAGCTAAGTAAGGAGAGTGTGCAGCTAAACAAATGGCGAGAGGGCTGTTGTAGGAGGGAGGGCTTCCATTATGTGGATAATTGGAGGACATTATGGGGAAGGTGGGACCTGTACACTAAGGACGGGTTGCACCGGAACCAGAAGGGTACAAATATCCTGGGAGGAAGATTTGCAAGAGCTGTGCGGGTTGGTTTAAACTAGCTTGGTAGGGGGTGGGGAACTAGATTTATAATTCAGAGGATGAGGTATTTGGCCTTCCAACAGACACAACAGGGAGTGAGGTGGTTGGTAAAGAAATGTGGTCAATAGAGCGAAATCACAGACACTGAGATGGTTTGAGGTGTGTATACTTCAATGCTAGAAGTATCAGAAATAAAGCAGATGAACTTAGTTCCAAGTGCCAACCCATGCTCTATGTTGTTGTGGCAATTATGGAAATGTAGGTAACTAGGAGAGGAATGGTGGTTGAAGTTCCAGGATTTAAAGCCTTTAAAAGAAATAGCGAAGGTGGAAAAACAGATGGGAGAGAGGCATTGCTCGTCAGGGCAAGTATAGCAGCTAGTGAAAGGCAGTTCGAGAATGATATGTCTAACAGAGTCAGTTTGAGAATGATATGTCTACAGAGTCAGTTTGTCATTTTGATTTGTGATAGTCTGCATGCATTTGTGAGGGCTAGATCATGCCTCACAAACCTTATTCAATTCTTTGAAGAGGTGACCAAACATATGGATCAAAGTGGAGCAGACGATGTGGTATACATGGATGTAAGTAAGGCGTTTGATAAGGTTCCCCATGGTAGGCTCATGCAGAAAGCAAGGCGGCATGGAATGAGGAAAATGTGACAGATTGGATTCAGAATTGGCTGGTTCTTCGGCAAAACATGGCAGCGGACAGAAAATATTCAACATGGTGCTCAATTACAAGTGGTGTCCCACAAAGATCTGTTCTGTGTCCCCTTCTATTTGTGATTTTCGTAAATGATTTGGATGAAGGAGTGGAAGGGTGGATTAGCAAGTTCACGGACGATACGAAGGTGGGTCGTGTTGTGGATAGTGCTGTTCTGGGTTACAAAGGGATAGTGAAAGAATGCAGGGCTGGGCTGAGAAGTGGCAGATGGAGTTTAACACTGAAAAGTGTGAGGTGATTCATTCTGGAAGGACAAAATTGAAAGCAGAATACAGGGTTAACAGAAAGATTCGTGGCAGTGTGGAGGAGCAGGGGGATCTTGGGGTTCATGTTCACAGTTCCCTGAAAGCTGCCACCCAGGTGGATAGAATTGTTAAGGCGGCTTATGGTGTGTTAGCTTTCATGAATAGACAGATTGAGTTCAAGAGTCGTGAAGTTACGCTCCAGCTGTACAAAAGTCTTGTTCGGCCACATCGGAACTATTGTGTCTAGATCTGGTCACCTCGTTACAGGAAAGATGTGGAAGCGTTAGTAAAAGGTGCAATGAAGATTGACCAGGATGTTGCCATGAATAGAGGGAAGGTCTTACTCGGAAAGGTTGAGAGCGCTAGGGCTTTTCTCTTTAAAACGATGAAGAATGAGAGGTGACTTGATAGAGTTGTACAAAATGCTCAGAAGTATAGACAGAGCAGACAGCCAGAAAACTTTTCCAAGGGTGGGGGTAGCTATTACGCATGGGGCATAGTTTTAAATTGGGTGGAGGTAGATATGGGGGAGACGTCAGAGGTAGGTTCTTCACTCAGTTGTAGGGGCGTGAAATGCGTTGCCAGAGAGGGCAGTGGAGTTGGCCTTATTAGGGGTATTTAAGTGGCTATTAGATCGACATATGGATGTTAGTATAAGCTAGAGGTGGAGGTTAGATCGAACTTCAGGTTCAGGGTAAATGTTTGGCACAACATCGTGGGCCAAAGGGCCTGTTATGTGCTGTACTGTTCTGTGTTCTGTGTTCTGAATGGCAACATTTTCACATAGGCAGTGGTGCGTATATGCAATGAGCTGCCAGAGTAAGTGGTGGAAGCTGTATAATTACAACATCTAAAAGGCATCTGGATGGGTATCTGAATAGGAAGGGTTTCGAGGGATATGGACCAAATGCTGGCAAATGGGATTGATTAATTTTGGATATCTGGTCGCCATGGACAAGTTGGACCTAAGGGTCAGTTTCCATGCTGCATAGCTCTATGACTCTATGACACTGGCTTAAGGATATAATTCATATATACCTTTAGTCTGTGAAGGATAGTTATTTCTATTAATCGATTCTGTTGTGATGTAAGCACACACAAACTACACTCCTTATTGTTTTTGATTTTGTTCTGCGAAAGCCGCATTTATAGCAAACATCAATGGGACTCCAGGAATTACAATATACAGTTTCTACTGTAATGATGTGAGGGGGCAATAGGATGGTGGGACAATAAGAGCTTTAAAAAGATTCAATCCGAATGACATAAGACACATATGGGGAGGTGGTTGAGAACAAGAAATAGGAGTAGTCCATTTGGCCCTTTGGACCTACCCCACTATTCAATAAAATAATGGCTTATCTCAGATTCAAATTCCCACCCACCCCAATAATACCTAGAATCTACCCATCTCTGCCTTAGGAACATTTAATTAGCTTGATTCCACCACATTTCCAGGGAGGGATCTAAAGACAAATAACCTTCGGAAGTGAATTTCATATCACCTGTTTTTCAAGTACAACTCCTGATTCTTCAAGCAGTGAACCCTCTCACAACAAGGCTTCTTCATTTGCCTACAATATCCTCTCCACATTTACGCTGTCAAGACCTTCTCTCGAGTCAAAAAAGCATGGAAACACACCCTTCAGTCCAACTTGTCCATGCTGACCATATGCTTGAATGTTGCCATTTAGTCACCCAATACTCTTCCAAACTTCAGTGGACACAAGTCAAACATATGCCAAGTTCCTTCATAAGGCAATATCACATATCCCCTCCAAAAATTCTAAGTATTAGTTTGGTAAATCTTCTAATAACGTCCTGTGCCTGTACAGTCATATTTTGCAATTCATGCATGAAAACATGGATTTCTGTGCATCTCTGCTCTGCAATTTCTTTTCATTAAGATAATGCTTTATTATTCTTCCTGCTAAAACTGACAATTTCACACATTCCCACATTATATTCCAGTTGCTACATCTTTTCACTCAACCAATTTGAAGTTTTTCACACACCTGTTCAAAAGAGACATATCAGACCCAAAACTTCATTTCTCTGTCCACAGATGTAGAAGACCTACTGAGCTCCCCCATTTCCTTTTTATTCCAGATTTCCATCATGCACAATTCTTTGATTTTTCTTCGTGCATCCTTTCTCTATCTCCTCTTCACAACCGACTTTCCTACTTGTCTTTGTTTCAGTAGTAAACTTGGCAATCGTACCTTCTCTCCCTTCAATCACGTCATTGATCTAAATTGTGAACAGACACATTTATGCTTACTCTCTTCTGTCTGTTCCAGCCAAACACTGCCTACACCAATCAAAGATAGGGCGCAAGTCTCAGCCATTATTGCTCAATCGTGCACACACTGCCAATCCCATATTACTAAAACTACTTTTTGACTTTGGCTTCAACTAGTTATTTCTTGGCAAAGAATTAAAACAAAATCATTCATTTGCCAGAAGGACGCAGAAATCAGCCTTGGCTTCTTACAGAGTTCGCCCTTCATCACATTTGCCACGTCTGCAGTACTTAAAAGGATAGGTGGAGAACAGATCAAGTATTTCAAACTGAGCACTCATTTAACAGTGAGGCGCATTGGCAGGAATATCACATTTTACAACAGTTTTTGCCTCATGCCTGGAATATGCCTTGCTCATTCATCCAAATCAAGCCTTGAAATATGCCAGGCATGCTGGAAAATGAGGTGCCAACCCGGCGAAGCTGCATTACAAACAGAAAATAGCAAGTTAAGGAGACAATTTGGTCACCTGAGGCTGCACTGCCTTTCAATAACATAGCGGCTGATCCCTTCATGATTCAAATTCCACATTCTCATCTACCCACAATGAGCACCGACTCCCCCACCCCCAACCATAGTCCTTGCTCAACAAACATCTATCTACCTCATCCTTAAAAATATTCAATGACTTTGTTCCTACTGCCATCTGAGGAAGAGAACCTGAACAACTCTCAACCCTCCGAGAAAGCATTTTCCACCTCTGCCTGGGGGTTGGGGTGGGGGGGGGGGGTGGGGGGGGGGTGTGTGGTGGTGGGGGTGGAAACAGCAAGTCTAGCAGATTCTCTAGGAGAGAAAAACAGTTAATGTTTCAAGTCCAGTGACCCTTCAACAAAACTATGAAGACTAATGAAGGATCACTGGACTTGCAAAAAAAAGTTACTGTATTTCTCTCTACAAATACTGCCAGACCTGCTGTTCCCCCCTTGCATACTCTGTTTAAATAGTGTCCCCATGTTCTGGACTGACTCACAAAAGGAAACATCTTTTCCATATCACCTTACCAAGACCATTCAGGACCTTATACTTCAATTAATTTGTTCAGCATTTTTTTGCCAATCCTAATTGCCCATTTGACTAAAATACAGATTGCTAGTTGCCATGATCACAATTATGGAGAAAAACTTCCAATTCCAGATTTTTTTATTAATTGAATTTTAATTTCATCAGCCTTTGTGGTAAGGATGTAGCTTTTGCTTTTGACTTCAAGAGAAAATTGTGCCATAAGTATGGTGGGAAGTTAGGCTTCAACTTTCCACTGAAAATTTTTTTGCGTAAAGTGAGTCAAGACCAGAATTAGAGCAGTTATGATCTTATTGACTGGTGGAACAGGCTCTTTTTCCTATGATCATATAATCAGTAATTTGTACTTGGGTTTTTTGGACGCAAGCAAAATTCAGAGTCGTCCTTCTGCTTTATTCATAAAGCTAATCTTAAGAACTCAAAATCCAAAACATCCACAAACTATCCATCACCATTGGCAAATCTCAGGAGCTAATTCAAAATGGCATAGAAGCCCAGGATGAGTACCAGATATGTAAATTTGCATGGTTAGAAGAACAGTTTTACACAAGATAGCAAACTGAAGAATGGAATCCTACAAATGAACACAAAAAGGTAGAAAACAGAGCTAATAACTCCTTGGTGGCACAGGCACTGCCACTGCCACACAGTCTAACGATTGCCAATGCCAAAACTACTAATGCACTATAAAGCTGTAAACAGGGTTGAAATTAATGACTAGCATAAGAATTAGGTTCCAAATGATCATGTCTTCCAAGCATTCCTAAGGGAGGACATAACTTGCTCCCTTCAAAGAGTGAAAACCCCAGCAGAACTGAGGATTTCAGTATCAAAACAAGTACTCTTTCCTAACAATCTGAAGGTATTGAAAGAAATGACTCCCTCTAGTCAGAGAGCAAATTACTGCACTTAGTGACACATGGCCATAACTTGAAGCTCTGATCATGTTAGCAAGTGAGACATTAGTGAGGTTTATCCTGGAGAACAGAAGAAACAGTGAAGGAACAAGCAAGCATGCATAGATAGGTAGAGGAAACCGGGGTGGGGGGGGTAGAGAAGCGCATGTGGTGGAAACAGGAAAGGGCAGAAAAGCATTTTCTATGTGTAACATGCGATGATTGGAGCAAACCACCCAGCAAAGGAACTGAAGTTCCATTCTCTGTGTGTTTCTGTTGCCCTTATAATTTCAGCCAAATCCACATCAGCAAGACCGGTCAAAACCAGAATGGGAAAATACATAGCAACTGACAATATTCTATAACCAGCACAGACATCAAAAGGCAAGGTCTTACTAAAACCTTCCAAACTATCAGAAAGTGTAGATAAGGATAATGCAATAGGAGGCAATATAGTTACATTTCCAAAACAGTTTTGAATAACGTGCCTCATAGGAGGCTCATGACTGAAGTCAGAGGCAACAAATCGTGGAATGAAAGACATGCTGGCTACCAAACTTAAAACAGACTAGATGTTTTCAGTCGCCACTCAGATGAGCAAATATTGACAAGCGATGTTAGTCAAGAGTTAGAGCCGTTCACCACTTAAGTACACGATTTGGACTCTGGAATCAAAGTACAATTCAAACTTGGCAGTTGACACCAGATTGGGCTGCAGTGAATACAAAAGGAGGATGACACAACACAGTGATGGCGAAATGAAGTAAATGGGCATATATTTGGCAAAAAAAAATGAAAGGCAGTATGTAGGAAGAATAAAGGAGGCCAGAAAAACTCCAGATATAGCAGGGTACTGTTAGACAAATCCCTGAAAGCAAAAAGGAGTAAGGTCATCAAAATGAAACAAGGTAATGGTGTTTATTTCTACAGGGTTGGAGTTCAAAAACAAAGAAGCCATGCTAAGCTGTGTTAATCTTACAGGACAAAAGGCAACAGCAGGGAACCAATAGAGGGTCAGGCAAAGCACTGTGTCCTTTGCTGATGGACGAAGGCGGTGGGAGCCTGGACTGGATTAACTTCGATCAAAGATGTGGCCATAACGGAGGTTGTGGCCAGCTGAAAATGAACCTAAGTTCAGATCTAATTCTGTTTTTCACATCTCATTTCCTCTTTACACAGTCTGTTCTAACTCCTATGCTGCACACGGTTTCAGTATCAACTCCTTATCTTCATTCTCTGCTCTTAATTCGACTATTCTACTTTTCAATCAATCAATCAGACAGCCAGGAACTGTCATATGGCTATGCAGTACTGCAAAAGCACAAAATGGAATAGCGAAAGACAATTGATGAAATGTCAGTCAACCTCACATTGGCAGAGACAGTAGCTGTTCGAGATGGGATCTGCATGTGTTCACTCATCAAGTACTCGTGATGAGCAGCCAGCTGGGAGAAAAGGCAGCAAAAATGCCAACTCTGAGGGGTGAAGCTGCACAACAGTTTTTCAGACTTTGAAAGGGCAGCATCAAGGAAAAGGCTGATGGATATGCACATGGAAATACTTGGGCATTAGCAGGCCTGTCAGAAGATTTGCATCGCCATCAACAAACATGCAGAAATCCAAAATGACCCTCACAAAAGGTTTCATGAGCAACTTTTGTGTCCAGAATGGAACTTTTGGTCAACTTCATGAGGACGCTTGCAGTCCCAAGGCTGGCTGATAATTCTGCTGCCACTGCAGCAAGAAGTCTCCCAATGTTGAGTGCTGCTGGAAAAAACTCAAACTGGTAATGCAAGTTTACCTTGTTGCCCTGCAGAATCAAAATGCTTCCATGTTGTCGGGGGGCGATGGCCGAGTGCTTTAATCGCTGGACTGTTTGTCCAGAAACCCAGACAATGCGCTGGTGGAATTTGAACTCAATAAAAACCTGGAATTAAGAACCTAATGATGACCGTGGATCCATTACCGAATGGCAGGGAAAAATCTATCAGGTTCACGAATGTCCTTGAGGGAAGGAAACTGCCATCCTTACCTGGTCTGGCCTACATAGGAGTTCAGACCCACAATGTCGTGGACTCTGAACTGCCCTCTGGGCAATTAGGGATGGGTAATAAATGCTGCCTAGCAAACAACGCCCTCATCCCATGAATGAATAAAGAAAAAAGTACTCTGAAGAGGTTCAAGAGTCTTCCAGAAGTCCAGAAACATGACCCAAACAGGTTACGAGGATTGCTGCCACATAGGATGACATAATTTGTTTCCTTGACATTGCTTGTGACATTTCCACCACTGCCTTTCTGCTACTCATCATCCATAGTCCAGCCTGCTGTTACCCAGGTTCAGACTCAACAGTTTCTAAACTTTCTAGAGTCAGAGTTAGACCTCAAAGTCAGCCTACAAAGCCATCTGCTGTCTCCCCTAATGAATGGCAGTTATTTACCGTAAGCCAAACTGTGACTATTGGTAGGACACCATGCAGGAGCACTTGGCCAGGCAAAGGCATACAGAGTAGAGTCATTAAAGGGCATGCTCAAGGATCACTGTCTGAATTTTTACGTAACAATGCTTTGTTTGTTTCCGAGAACTGGTCTGGAGCATTAGTTTTGTGGTGGCCTGAGAGAATCTATGACGGGCATCAACAGAAAAAAATTAAGGTGTGGGACTGTTGCTGTAGATAAATTGGTGTTGTATTCACTGATACTGCTCTTGTATGAGCTAACCACAGATTGGGACTGAAAATACATGCAACTAACTGCCTTTATTGAAATTATTACTGCCGCCAGGATACAAGGCATTTACAATGCTAAGTGAGAGACAGCACTGTATCCTCCAAATGACTGTAATAAAGGCCAATTGAGAGAGATCAGGCTTTAGAATCTGTGCATTCATTGAATACATATATATGCACAAAAGCAAACAAACTACTTAATAAAGCTGTTACATTCTAATAATCCATTCTCATTCTCCGGTAGTGATGTGCAAAATATTAAACATGTTCCAGCTCAACTGAAGCAAATAAAATAGTAGGGAATATCTTAAAATCCTGAACATTGACAACACAAAATAAACTGGTGATTTAGAGAAATAAGAAATACTTAAAAAGAAGCAAGGGGAGCACAAGCTAAATTCTCTCAATTTTCTGCAATTCCGGCAAGAAAACTGGCGACTTCTAGACTGAAGTAAAGTTGCCATTGTGCCAAAAGACCAGAGGGCTGCTTATTCGTAAGACAGAGCTAACTGATTCTGAGTTTAACCCGAGGGTCACCACGCCTCAAGCAAAGAGCAGGTTGGGATCTTTATGCTGACTTCAGCCTGTATGAGAATTGAACCAAAGCTGTAGCGTCACTCTGGGTTGCAAACCAGCATCAGCCAACTTGACCTCAGGTTCTACACAGGCTTAAGCCCATTGTTTCAATGTGGGAAATAAATATACAACAGTATTTGTTAACGGGCTATTATGGCTCTTGAAACAAGGAGCAAGGATGTCTTTACAATCAAGTTGTTCTCAACAAATCCTCTCTGGGTAGGAAAATATTGAACAAGCTCTTCTGTAAACAGAACTTATTTTTCCAGACAAGTCACTTTATAACAATGTCACAAAGCCATGTGAAATAATGCCCTTGAATGACAGTTCCAATTTAAATTACAATATTCCATGATACACTGATGCAGCATAGGGCCAAATGCACAAACTGCAAATATAAAAGGGAAATACAAAACATGCATCCAACAGGAATAATAGTGCCATTAACATGGGATGAAGCACTGAGCTGCATGACAAAAACAAAACATACCATCCTCCAGATGGCACTTCAGCTTGAGCACCTGTTTGCCCCTCTTAAAAACGCAAATGATTCTCTGCCACAAGCTACAGAATCACATCTTTGCCCTGACCATCTCTCAAATCCCACTTCCAGAAATTGATTGGCTGTCATTTACATCATTGTAATTTGAGAAATCTTGCTGTGCGCAAATGACCAACTTGTATAAGTTTAGCAATAATTAATTTGTTGCAAGGTGCCACAGGACATCATGAAATCATTAAAAGTGTTTTGTGATACCAATGCTTTGTTTCTTTTACAATACACTACCCCTTTATCGAACTAGTTACTGAGAGTACTGGGCAATTTGAATTTAAGGCACGGACCAGTAGGTCAAGAATCTTGACCTGTCTCTAATCAAACCTTCTCAACCAAACTCTGCACTATGCAATTACCGCTAACATTCTAATTTAGGCAGCAGTTAACGTATATTGATATCTGCATTTCGTAATGCTGTACAGGAAGTAAAATAAAATAAACATTTACTGACCTAAATGGGTATGCGCCATGAGGTCAGCTAGTGAAGCAGTAGGTTTCCCTCCTACATGTGATGAGGTGGACGATGCAGAGGATGAGGTGGAGGAGCTCTGGATAACCTTGTTAAGCCAGTGCTCTACGTTCAAATGGCCCTGGTTTGGAGTGGACGTGATCCGGCCCTGGCGACGGAGTGAGCCCTCATCTTCCGAGGCTGAAGATGTGTCTGCATTCAATATAACACTAACGTTAGGACAGTGTAGTCTCTACTCCTGTAAACTCAGTTACATTGCCTCCCTGTGAGGCATCCATACATGCTGCACAGTGGATACGCAGGACACAATGTGCATCCCATGGTAACGTGCTGCCTAACTTCTAACTTTAAGATAATTTTCGCCCTTAGATTCCAATTATGCATCCTTCATATTACACATGCAACAGAAAACAGTAAACGCAGACAAAAATTAATTGGACTAACATTTTAAGGCTGTGTGGATCGTACAGTATCTCACAAGAAGTTCAATTTCCCACTGCTTCAGTAACTTGCACTCTCCATTGTGTTTGTCCTTGTGCTTGGAAGCAATGAGAATTGTTGATGGTTTTACGTAAATCCTAAACCAAATTCAGAAACTAGGCAGCGATCTGCATCATCTGTAGATCTCTAAGAATATCTGTCGGTCTTTTTAAGAATGGAAGAAAGCAGGAAACATTCAACCACAGGCCAGTTAGATGCCTCTCGAAGGGTTTTAGAGTCGATTATTAAAGACATGATAGCATCACACCGAGAAAATTGCAAGGTAAATCAGGAAGAGGCAGCATTGTTTCAGAGACAAAAATTATGTTCAACCAATTTATTGGGGTCCTTTGAAAGAGGAACATACACCATATTTAAAAGGGAAGCAGGTGGATGTACTGTACTTGGGTTTCCAGGATGCATTTGATAAAGTTTACTGCAGACAATAAAAGCTGCTAGCAGAAGGGGTAACATTAACCTGGATAGAAGCTTGGCATGATAGCAGAGAACAGATTGTGTATAAATGGGTCTTAGTCTGATTGGCAGGATGTTGCAGGGGACTGCGTTGGGGGTTCAATGTTTGACAAATTTGCATCAAATGACCTAGATAATGGGAACCAAGGTACAGCAGCCAATTTTGCAGTCAAGATAATTTGGAAAGGACATTGTGAAGAACACATTACTAAGTTGCAAAAAGATATTGCTAAGTTGACCATGTGGGCAAAAATCTGTCGGTTGGAATACTGTGCAGAAAAACATGATATTGTTCATTTGGTAGGAAGAGTGAATAAAAAAGCAGAGTACTGCCTAAGTGAACAATAATTCAGAATGAAATTCAGACATGGAGAGATTTAGGTCTTCTGTTGCACAATTAACAAAATCGTTGTGTGAAGGTACAGCACATTAATCTAGAAGACAAACAGTGCCATCCTTGATTATGGGAAGAACTGAACATAAAGAATGCTGTGGAAAAACACAAATTGCTGGACAAACTCAAGTCTGGTAGCATCTGTGGAAACAAAGCAGAGTTAACATTTCAGATCTAATGATCCTTCTTCAGAACTGACTACAGCTTGAGAAAGGTTAATATACATAAGGAGGGGAGGGGTGGGGTGGGGGAGGTATTGAGGGGTGACGGGTGCCGACAGTGAGGGAGGGGATGGAAGAAGAGAGGGGGCTGGTCAGCCTGGTAGAACCAACAGCTGCTCACGGAGCTCATTAGTAGCTGACACTGGGTTGTATGTGGATGCAGACCATTGACGACAAAGGGGTGTGAGTGTGCACCTGTGCGCGGGGGGGGGGGGGGGGGGTGGTTGGGGAAAGGGCACAGAGGAAGTTGCCCAGGAGCTAAAAATCATTGAACTCAATAAAAAGGAGTCTGGAAGGCTGCACGGTCCCAAGCAGGAAGTAAAGATGGTGTTGTTCTTCCGGCTTTGCTAAAACACTGCAGCAAGCTTGAAACAGATGTTGGTAAGGAAACACAGCCATGTGAAGAAGTGGTATGCAACAGAACGTTCAGGGTCACTTTTGGAGACAGAATGTAGGTCTTCTGCAAAGTGGTTGCCGTGTCTGTGTTTCGTCTCCCCAAAGTGGAGGAGACAACATTGTGAGCAGTGATTGTAAGTCGACTGCATTGAGTGAAGTGCAGGTAAATTGCTGTTTCACCTGGAATAATGTGAACAGTTTTGGCCTCCTAATTTAAGCAAGAGCACAAATTCACTGAAGGCACTTCACATGAGGTTCACTAGATTGAAGAATGGAATTAATGGGTTATCTTAGAAGGATAGTTCGGACAGGCTGGGTTTGTTTTCACTTGAGTTTACAAGACGGCAGACTTGACTTAACTGTGAAAGAACCTCAGTGGTCTTTACAAGGCAGTCAAAGAAGAGATGTTTCTTCTCCTGAGTTAGTTGTGAACAAGAGATGGGCAGAATGTATTCTCTCTATGAGCCATTTCAGAAGGCAACAGGTGTGAGGTCATGGAACACTTTGAAGGCAAGGCAGCTGAGTTTTTACTGGATTAGGTAAACAAAGGTTACTGATGATAGATAGGAACATGGAATTTGAAACACAAGTAGGTCAGCCATAATCAAGTTTAATAGTGAAGCAGCTTGAGGCACTGAATGGTTTACTTCTGGTCCCAGTTTGTATCCCTGTACATCTGACCACCTCTTATTTGTGGTTGTATGCCAAGTTTGCTACCCATAGCTTCTTTACAGACTTTTGTTAAAAATCTTTATTTGCCTGTATAATACTTTACCAATGATTAAAATATGAAAACTCAAATGTTTTTATATAAACTCGAACCCAAGATCTAACAGTAGCAGGTTCTCATCGTAACACAACAATTGGTGTACTCCTGCCATCAATTATTGACTTAATGTGACACAAACTTTCAATAATTACAAAGGAAGTACTGCCAGGCACAAGCACTACATATTTTCCCCTACTGTATCTCCAAGACTCAAGTCCTTGACCTTTCAAATCAAACTGCAATTTTTTTCCTAATTCCTGAAATAGTAATATTGGTGCACTACCTGGTGGTGTTGCTCTAAAATGAAACAACATGACCTCACACATTTTGTAAAATGATACTTATCAATACACTTCTAAAAAGATAGGATCAGAGCTTCTAGAATATACACCATTTGATGCATGTCATTTATAATATTTCCTGAAACATACAAATGTCTGGTACATGAGGTTTTAAACTTCTTTTTTATGTTCATATACTTACCATTCTAGTTCAGGGCATTATTCGTTAAGTCAAATAATGTTGCCCTGCATGTTTCTTTCACGACTGAATATTAGCTGAAAATTAGACGATGAGATTGCACAGCCAGAAGGAAACAGGCTGATCTTTCTCAGAGTTCCTGGTACTTGCAGGCTTCTGGATAGTCCCAAAAATTGTTCGTTACTTCAGTAGCAATCCATACCCAATACTGACAACGATTAATAATGGTTCATCCTGGTTTTGGACTCCACATCTGACTGTGCCTCCATCTTTTCCTTATTCATTCATGCTGTTCTTGTTCATCTAGATGGGCAAGGCTGAGACTTTGGAAAGGTGCTGCCTAAATAGTCTTAGTGAGTTTCTACATGCATCTTGTAGATGGTACACACTGCTGCAACTGAACATAGTTTGTTATTTTCTGAAGCGGGGGGGAAAGGAGTGAATGTAGTGCAAATAAAGTGGGCTGCTTTGTCTGGACAATGTTATGTTTCTGGAGTGATGCCAGAGCTGCACTTGATCAGAGGAGTGCATTCATCCATTAAACTCGGAACATTTGCCTTGTTGATGGTGCACAGATTCTGGTGAGTCAGGTGGTGAATTACTCACTGCAGGGTTCCTAACATCTGACCTGCTCTTATAGATACTGTATTTAAATGGACAATCCCCAGTTCAGTTTCTCGCCAATGGATGTTGATCTGTAACATACTTTATATTCTGGCAACCTAAGTGACATACATACTTGAAACATTTCAAGTGGTTGTATGAATGACCAAGTGACTGAAAATATTCCTGTACATATTTATCATAGATACAATAACCATACTGAGTTCAATACCTGCAAAATTACATGAATTATGTAAAACCCTACATTTTACAAAACAAACTAAAAATCTACCAAGAACTGAATTGCTGAAGAAACAAAGCAAATCTGGCAACATCTTTTTTGGAGAGAAAACGTCCACATTTTGACACCAACATTCCTTCTTCAGAATGGTTCTGCCAGACTGGCTGTATTCTTTCAGCAATTTGTGTTTTTTGTTTCACGTTTTCAGCATCTGCAGAGTTCTTTGTTTTATTCACGAGATATTTTTCAAGAAATGCAAACCAATAGAATTAGTGTTAGACGTCAAAGAGAAATACTATAGGATCATAAATTTGTCTCACCATCACATCGCCGTGCCATATCAATCTTGGATCTAGTAAATACACCTCACCTTTGCAGCACAAATACTGCTAAGTTTGAATGTCATAGTATAATTCATATTTTATGTGTCTTAACACTTTTGATCAAAAAAAAGGGCAGTACATGAAATCTCTTGTTCCCGTACACACACTACATTCACTCAACTCATTGAGCAAAAACAACTTGTGGATTTCAGCAAAAGAAAATTACGATGCAAACAGCAGGACAAGCATAAAAATCCAGATGATCCACTAAAATTGTGCAGGCCTTCCATCCTTACCTGGACTAATGAACACACGCCTTCAATCCTACATAATATGACAAATACTCTTTGAAATACCAAGACAAATAATCACCTGGATTTAGTAATTTTTTAAAAATTCCTTTGCACTGTTGTGAACTTCAGGAAAACATTTTATTTTATAAACGGGCTGGTGTGGAAACAGACCTCTATTGTGATAAATGGCTTTCCTCCGATTGTGGGCTAAAGCACAAAGCAAGGGTTCTCAAATCTGCTACGCCTGAATGAGGGGGTTTAATTTAAACACGACAAATACCAATTCATTTTGGATTCAAACAAGACAAAAAGGTATATTGTAATGGCACAGACTTTGAGCTGCGGAGGTGTAGAGGGATTGAAGGGCATTTAAGTGCACATATCACAAATCATGTGCATAGAGCACAGATCAAAATATGTTTAAAAAGTGGTCATTGCTGTCGCCTAATCAAAAACGACATGGAGTTTGAGAACCAATTCAAGAGGCTTAGATTGTAAAATCTTGGTCAGGCCTCGTATACTCAGCGTTAACCATCGTACCTCAGCAAATATTCATTGTCCTAGGGAGGATAAAATGTTCAGATTCAGCTGAAAAATACTGCGTTTTCAAGGATTAAACTTGTGGCAATAAGTTGTATAAAGTTGCGTTGCATTTCCTTAAATTAAGGGGAATGAGAGATGGTCTAATTAAAGTGTTTAAAATAATTCAAGGATTCGATAGGATAGGCAGAGAGAAATACAGTTCCTTGTGGCAGAAATCCTGGACAAGGGCAATTATTTTGAACGAGGAACAGGAATGAAATCGGGAAGCAATTTTTTCAAACAAAGGACAGGGTAAATTCAAAAATCAGACCCATTAAACGCTGTTGTGTTGGGGTCAGTTAGAACTTAAGAGTGAGAATGATCAATTTTCACTAGATGAGACTGTTAAAGGATAAGAAACAAAAAAGGCGGTTAAAAGCAATCGAGATACAGAGTAGACATCAGTTAACGATCGGCGTACGTGGTTTCTCTGTCAAAGTCACTCTGCTCTTTCATAGACACAGAATACAATTACAAGTCCAATCAGTGAATTTCCCAAGTACTGCAGTGAATGTAGACACATTGCATATATGACTAAGAGGGAAAATGGATGGACAGGCAAATCAGATATAGCGTTAAGTAGCCAGGTCACTTATTACTGGTGGCAGACCAATGTGTACTCTAGTTTGAAGACATGCACTGTTTGGGGAAGCAAGAAAAGTCAAGTGTGAAAAAAAACTGGTTGAAATTTCCATTTGTGTGCAGAAAATATTATTGAATTTAGTCAAGTCATTTAAAATATTTATTATCTTCTGCAAATCTTTAGATTTTCACATGATTTTAGTCAGACAGCAAAAGGCTTTTTACTAATGAAACTCCGTATGCATATCTCCTAGGGAAAATGCTGAAGAATTAAATAAAACATAAGCATTGAGTCTTCAAATGACAAGTTTTTATAATCAACCTATTCGAACAAGTTATGACATACCTCCAGGATAGGAACACGACTGCAGTGCCACAACACTTCCTCGGACATACCTTCAATTCAGGCTGAAGAGCTCTAGTCCGGCCCTATTCAATTGATCATTCTAACTGTCTAATGAAACTCCCATCCCCTTAAACAGTGATTATCTTGTACTATCATTAGTTTGACAAGAATTGCCAGGGAACATCCTTGACTGCTCAGCACGAGGTACAAGCACATGGCTTTCTCGAAAAAGAGAAGCAATTCTTGCAAAAAAACCTCAACTTCAACTCCACTAACTTAAGCAGCATTCTCTTTCTTGTCCCTCAACAAAAATCGGATGTTCTGTTCAAATTAAAATTTGTCAACCAGAAACAACAGTACAATGAGCACGTGGTCTCTAACAAGAATAACTTGAATATTAGGAGATCTGTGTACCTGGAGGAGTGTACGCATCTAGTGATGAATGGACAAGCACAGAGCGTCTCTTTGAAGGCATCGGCATCTTTCTTTCTTTGTATTTGGCTAGAGCTGCTTGGACTGCTTCTGTATGCAAATCTGTAGAGATAGGGAGATCAGCAGATAATCTAAAAATCAATACAACTTAAAACAAACAGCTTGAAGGCAGTCTTAAATACAGTGGGCCAATGCACTATCGCATTCAACTGCATGTTTACCTTTGACCTATCCAGAGAGGTTTGAATTTTGACCCCTCACTGTGAAGTGTGCAGTGATACCAAAGAACGTGAGTGTGAGGAGAGAAGAAAGGAAGGTGGATGGGGTCGGAGGAGGGGTACAGAGAAGGAAGAGGATACACAGATGGTAGAAGAGCTACAGAAAAAAAAAGTCAAAAGCAAGCTCTTTCAACAGTCTCTCATAAGCTCCAAGATGAATTCAAGTCTCAAACTGCAAGGTATTTTCCAAGAATATTACTGTGGAAACAGCAATGGAAATTTGTAATAGTCATACCATAAACCTGAATAGAACTTAATCAAAGATTCTTATCATCAAGAGTTGGAAGTGTGCTGAAACCAGAGTAGTTGACCTCTCAATAGCCAAGTGAAGAAGTAGCATGCCAAAGCTGAATGAAGTACTTCCGGTCTTGGATTTTTATGCCTTTCAAGAGAGTGAGATCACTACAGCATGGACAAACAAGTGAGGTGGCCAAGTGAGGTTATCTGCAATGCAGTGTGAAGCTACATGAACACAGCAGGCCAAGCATCTGTGCTCCTGAGATGCTGCTTGGCCTGCTGCGTTCATCCAGCTTCACACTTTGTTATGATTAGATTAGATTCCCTACAGTGTGGAAACAGGCTCTTCGGCCCAACAAGTCCACACCGCCCCTTGAAGCATCCCACCCATCCCCATTCGCCTATAACTCACACACCCCTGAACACTATGGGCAATTTAGCATGGCCGATCCACCTAGCCTGCACATCTTTGGACTGTGGGAGGAAACCGGAGCACCCGGAGAAAACCCACGCAGACACGGGGAGAATGTGCAAACTCCACACAGACAGTTGCCGAGGGTGGGAATTGAACCCGGGTCCCTGGCGCTGTGAGGCTGCAGTGCTAACCACTGAGCCACCGTGCCGTTATCTTGGATTCTCCAGCATCTGCAGATCCTATCATTTCTTTTCTGAAATGCAGTTGTGCTCTTAATATTTTCTGTATTCAACAGAAATCTTTGGAAATGGAAATACTACTCAAAATTTAGGAAGCAATCAATACTGGATTACCAAACACTGGGACAGACCCAGTATTAAAACAAAAATCATTTGCATACCAAATGTTCAGAACAAATTGGGGCTGAGGTGGCATCTTCAGTTGCAGAGCTAATTCCAATCAAAAGAAAAACACCAAATATGGAGATCAATTTCTCCACACGTACTGAGGAGAACATCAGTTAAGTGCAATCAGAAAGAAACCGATTTCCTTTGCATTGAATTTCTACAAGTGAATCAAGACAAATGCACTTCTTTGAAGGCTACTGAACTGGGTACAGAACACCCTCCCCTGCTTATGATCCTTGCAACACAACAGGGGAGACTGAAGGTTGCAGTGTGTATTTTGAATAGTTTACCTTTGTGCATCACAAAAAAATTGAACTTGGATTTTTCCGTAACATTAAAATGAGACCATGACAAAGATAACCACCTGACATTATCTGAGCTACAATTAATTTATGAAGGCCTGCATATCTCATCCCTTGATAATAGTGTAAACACTTCAACCTTATAAATACTTTCTTGAAGAGGAATATCACAATGGAGCACAAGGAATACAGACTTTGATTCCAGAAACAACCCCCGATATTTTCAAAAGTAGAAACACATCATGCTCTTACATCTAAAATGAACTCTCATTGTTGCTAAGAACCCTAAAGTGGTACAGAATGCCAGGTGGATTATTGACCACGTACTACAAAGTATCTGTAGAAAGAGGCAAACACTACCATCAAATTTTGACATAACAAAGTGTGAAGCTGGAGAAACAGCAGGCCAAGTAGCATCTCAGGAGCACAAAAGCTGACGTTTCAGGCCTAGACCCTTCAGAGGGGGCGCTGGGGAGAGGGTTCTGGAATAAATAGGGAGAGAGGGGGAGGCAGACCGAAGATGGAGAGAAAAGATGATAGGTGGAGAGGAGAGTATAGGCGGGGAGGTGGGGAGGCAGGGAGGGGGATAGGTCAGTCCAGGGAAGACGGACAGGTCAGGGGTCGGGATGAGGTTAGTAGGTAGGAAATGGAGGTGCGGCTTGAGGCGGGAGGAAGGGATGGGTGAGAGGAAGAACAGGTTAGGGAAGCGGTGACAGGCTGGGCTGGCTTTGGGATGCACTGGGGGGAGGGAAGATTTTGAAGCTTGTGAAGTCCACATTGATACCATTGGGCTGCAGGGTTCCCAAGCAGAATATATGAGCTGCTGTTCCTGCACCCTTTGGGTGGCATCATTGAGGCCCAGGATGGACATGTCATCTCAGGAATGGGAGGGGGAGTTAAAGTGGTTCGCGACTGGGAAGTGCAGTTGTTGTTTATTGCGAACTGAGCAGAGGCGTTCTGCAAAGCGGTCCCCAAGCCTCCGCTTGGTTTACCCAATGTACAGAAAGCCACACCAGGTACAACGGATACAGTATACCACACTGGCAGATGTGCAGGTGAACCTCTGCTTAATATGGAAAGTCATCTTGGGGCCTGGGATCGGGGTGAGGGGGGAGGTCTGGGGGCAAGTGTAGCACTTCCTGCGGTTGCAGGGGAAGGTGCCGGGTGTGGTGGGGTTGGAGGGGAGTGTGGAGCGGACAAGGGAGTCACAGAGAGAGTGGTCTCTCCGGAAGGCAGACAAGGGTGGGGATGGAAAAATGGCTTGGGTGGTGGGGGTCGGATTGTAGATGGCGAAAGTGTCGGAGGATGATGTGTTGTATCCAGAGGTTGGTGGGGTGGTATGTGAGAACGAGGGGGATCCTTTTGGGGCGGTTGTGGTGGGGGAGGGGTGTGAGGGATGTGTTGCCTGAGACGTGGTCAAGGGCGTTCTCGACCACTGCGGGGGGAAAGTTGCAGTCCGTGAACAATGTGGACATCTGGGATGTGCGGGACTCCCCTCCAACCCTACCACACCCGGCACCTTCCCCTGCAACCGCAGGAAGTGCTACACTTGACCCCACACCTCCCCCCTCACCCCCATCCCAGGCCCCGAGATGACTTTCTGCATCAAGCAGACGTTCACCTACACATCTGCCAATGTGGTATACTGTATCCATTGTACCTGGTGTGGCTTCCTCTACATTGGGGAAACCAAGCGGAGGCTTGGGGACCGCTTTGCAGAACGCCTCCGCTCGGTTCGCAATAAACAACAACTACACCTCCCAGTCGTGAACCACTTTAACTCCCCCTCCCATTCCTCAGACGACATGTCCATCCTGGGCCTCCTGCAGTGCCACAATGATGCCCCCAAAGGGTGCAGGAACAGCAACTCATATTCCACTTGGGAACCCTGCAGCCCAAGGGTATCAATATGGACTTCACAAGCTTCAAAATCTCCCCTCCCCCCAGTGCATCCCAAAACCAGCCCAGCCTGTCACCGCTTCCCTAAGCTGTTCTTCCTCTCACCCATCCCTTCCTCCCACCCCAAGCCGCACCTCCATTTCCTACCTACTAACCTCATCCCACCTCCTTGACCTGTCCATCTTCCCTGGACTGACCTAACCCCTCCCCACCTATACTCTCCTCTCCACCTATCTTCTTTTCTCTCCATCTTCGGTCCGCCTCCCCCTCTCCCCTCTATTTATTCCAGAACCCTCTCCCCATCCCCCTCCCTGATGAAGGGTCTAGGCCTGAAACGTCAGCTTTTGTGCTCCTGAGATGCTACTTGGCCTGCTGTGTTCATCCAGCTTCACACTGTGTTATCTTGGATTCTCCAGCATCTGCAGTTCCTATTATCAGATCAAATTTTGACCATGTGTTTCAGAGTTGTGGAACAAATTTTCCAATTGGAGTTGTCAATGGGGGAATAATAAATGATAATTAGATGGGAATTTGAGGTTCTGCATCAGCCAGCCATGGATCAGTCCCAAAAACCAGCAGAAATCACAAAATTATGAAATTCTATACATGGCTTGTACTGAGACAGAAGTAGAATCAAAATAGTGTTTCACTCTTAATTTACAATAGGAAGAAGCCAAGAACAAGAGAAAATACCGATTACTGATTTAAAAAAACAAGAACCTTGAAATTGTCCAAGGCAAAGCAGCCCATTTGATTGGCAACATATCCACAAACATAAACTCCCTCTGCCATCAAGGCACAGCAGGCTCGGTATCTACCCTTTACAAAATGCACTACAGACATTCTGCAAGGTTTCTTGGACAGTACCTCCCAAACCCAAAACCCACTACTATTGAGAATGACATGGGCAGTAAATGCAAGGTAGCATCACCACCTGCTAGTTCTCCTCCCAAAAACACACCATCCTGACTTGGCGGAAATATGTAGCCATGCCTTCATTGTCACTGATGAAGAGTTGAACTTCCTCCCTCTCAACATTGTGGGACTTTACCCACAGCAAACAGACTATAATTGTTCAAGAAGGTACCTCACTAGCATCATCGTGGGAAAAGTAAGGGCGAGGGTCTCATCCCATGAATTTAAAACAAAACCTGGCACTGCTATAATCAGTTACCTTTTATCACATTTCCATGCATTTCTTACACGCTATTTTCTTCAGATAGCGTCTCTCTACAAGACCCTGAAAACAACCTGTTATCTCAGTTCACATTTCTTACTAGTGTTTCCCTGAATCACAGAGTACCTGAAATATCAACTTTGTGTTCTCTGTACAGATGCTGCCAGACCTTGAGTTTTTCAAGCTATTTTTGATTTTATTTCCGATATCCAGCATCTGCAGTTCTTTTATTTCCCCTAAAGTAATTTCTTCTTCTCAAACACAATTACATCCCACCGCCACCTTCTTCCCACTGACTAAGCTCATCAGGATTTCTACACTGACCTGACTGCTTGCAAACTGTGACTCAATATATCCCTGTTGAGAACTTTTCTCTGCTTAAACCTGCTGCTTGCACCTCTCTCTCTGGGTTGTAAATTTCAAGTCAACAAACTCCTTAGTAATTATATCCCCAGGTGGTTTGCTCGTTATTTAGCTCCAATCATATATATGTTGTTGGTTATGCTGTTTTGAATTCACTGATCAAAATGACTTCCTGACCTATTAAAATGAAAACAAGTCAATGTTCACGGACTGAAATCTAAAATCCATTTTCCACACTTTAGAACATCAGTTCCCAAATACCTATGATATGTTATGGACCTTCAGCATACTAGAACCTATCAGCTTGTAAATGATCATCTCAAGTTCAGACGTCATCTAATAAATCTGTGTTGTACTCTCACCAAAGTTAACACATGCCAAAATAGATGACCTCAGTTGCATACAAAATAAAGACAAATAAGGCAGTATGTACTTATGAAAGGTGTCAGGTATAAACTACAATTAAAAACCAGGCTAAACATGCTAAGTTCTGGGCAGGCTGAGAAGACACGCAAGAGAAACAAAGAGAGGGAATGAAAGGAAACTACTAGCCAACAGACTTCTACAGGCACACAAATGATAAAATGGTTCTAAGTGCATCAGTAAAAGTAATTGGGAGCCTTAAAGAGGATTTATACAAGAAGGCAGAGGGTATAGTTGCATCCTAGAGCAGTAAATTTCATTTACCTTTACCAAAGATGATAATGCAATTGCCCTGGTAAAAGAGGAATAATTCATACACTTGAAGGGCGTAAAGGTCAAAAGGATGATGTGGTGATAGGTGGTAAAAGGCAAGGTTAATGAAAGCAATGCTGTTAAAGTGGTGAACATGGGCTTATAAAAAGTTCTTTGATACACTATGTACCAAAAAGACTTCTGAGCAAAGTTTAGCTCATGGAAAGGAAGAAACATTATTAACATGGAAAAGGAACTGGATGAGTGACACAAAAGAGAGAATGGTTAATGGATTCTTTTTGGGCTAGGGCATTTACAGTGGACTCCTTCAGGAATCAATATTGGTGTCATTGAGTTGCCTGATATTAAAAGCACAAACACTTGAATTCCAAAGTTTGTAGGCTACACAAAACCTGGAACAACTTAACCATGAAGCAACCGCAGATAAAAAAGAACATAGAGAAGTTGCTGGAATGAGCGGGGAGGTGGCAAAAGGGTTCAAATGAGGAGAAATGTGAAATTATACATTTTAATAGAAAATGCACAGGACTAACAATACAAAACTTGTCACAGGTAGGTCATGCCTGGTGAATTTACTTGTTTTGTTGAAGACGGAATTGAAGTAATGGGGTGAAGTAATGAAGTATTTTAAAAGGGGGTGCAGAAGCAGGGATACTGGGGCTATATATGCTCGTGTCCCCCGAGGGGGCAGGCTGAAAGCAGGTTGTAAAACATACAATATCCTGGGTTTTATCAGAGACTAGAGGACCAAAGTAAGCACATTATGCTGAACTTACATCGGTCACTAATTTTGCTTCACCTCCAGTATTGCATTCAATTTTAGGTACCATATTTTAGGAATTTGAGAATGTTTTAAAGGAATTGCAGAAAAATTTCACAACAATGGCTCAATGGATCAAGAACTTCAGTTATGAAGGCAGATGGTTTTCCCTGGAAAAAAGGTGGCCAAGTGAAGACTTAATCAAAATCATGAAGGGCCTGGACAGATTAGATGGGAAGAGACATTCACCATTTGTGAAAGCATCAAGAATTTGAGAGCATCAATAGTACACAGATTCAATAATTAGCATAAGCCAAAGTGATGTGAGTCTGAACATATAGGAATGCATGCCTGACAATGTGGTGCACAGAGGTTCAATTCAGACTGGCAGAAGGGAGCTAGACAGCTATATGAATGGAAACATTGTGCAGGGTTATAGAGACAAGGTGACAGAATGGCACAAAGCAAGTTACTCATTCAACAATGTGTGCACAATAGTGGGTCAAACAGTCTCCTTCTGTTTTCCGAAATTTCTGTGCATCGATGAAATTCATTCACCAATTCATCTTCTCAATATCTCTTCAGTTTCATGCTTCAAATTACATTGCTTACAATATTATCTATCTAGCAAATTTGGATATGTGACCTGATTTTGTTATCAAAGTCATTAATAAGCACAATGAGAAGTGGAGGCCCAGATCCTTCGGTGTTATTTGTTACATGCTGCCAGCTTGAGTAACTGTTATCCTTACCCTCTCACTTCACTTAGCCAAATTTCTAACCATGTCAATTTGCCACAAATTTGCTTAGTTTCAATTTCAACTAACATCTCTTCTGAGGGGACTTCATAACAAAAACTCCTGGAGGTTCATGTAAATAAAATCCACAGATATGTACTCTGTCCATTACTTCAATCACTTCTTCAAACAAAATAATTAAATTCATCTGGCATGACCTACATGTGACAAGTTCTGGCTGGTCTCTTTGATCAAATTAAAATATTTTAAAAAGGTATTCAGCCACATTACCCTGGATGATCTACAGGATTATTTTTCTAACAGCAGATGTCAGGCTAATGGACCTGTGATTCATGATCTTCCCTTCCTCATCTTTTGTTATACTCACATCTAATAGTAATAATGGACAGGTCAGATCCCAGCATGAAACTGGGCTTGACAGATCACTTGTTTCCATTTTTTCGTTGCAAGCTTCAGTGGTGATTAGACAAACACACAAGAGAATACAAATATTCTTCAGCACAAGAATGTAAATTGACAGCAGGAAACATAAGTTAATTGCAGAACGAAGTTTAGAAAAATGTTACCATAAACAGTTAAACAACTGGAAATCTACTCCCCAGCAATGCCCTCTTAAAGGGAACTCAAACCTGCGTGAACTATCATCCCTACCTCAACATTTCAATTTCTTACTTTAATGGTTCTTTCCAATTAATTTATGGATTGCTGAGAGAATTTTATAAACTTCTTTGCCAGTCTTCTGGCCAGAACCACCTTTTAGTTCTGACAACATGAAGATTTCTACAGAGACCCTCACAGCTTCATTACTTCAAACTAAAATTCCGCTATGCTCTCCCAAATTTAACTCCCGATTCTTCTTAAGCCAAAATGAAACTCTTTGCCCTCGGTTGGTTTTCTGTCTGCAGTAAAAATCAACAGTAGAAACATTCCATCAATCAATACCACAGGTATCCTGCTAGGCACTAAACTGAAGCACACATTTACCTGGGAATTATTCAATTAGGTCATTGTTCCAACTGATTTTCTAACCTCAAAAAAACCTTTCACAGAACTGAAATCAAAAGCCATCTGCCTAGCTTTTTTAAAAATCCATTTTCCCAAATGACAAACTAATTGATTGATCCTTGAAACAAGAGTGTTTTATAAAATTCTCATTTTGTTCTCACTTAAAGGGGGATAGAGATCACTTAATTCCACCAATCTGTCAATTATCAATGCCATTTGTTTGCTTTATTAGTGTTATTTTGCTCGTTAACTTTCATGTGTCACCCTGCTTAAGTTACTATTTTCCTTGGGACTTCCTGCGTAGCGACCTTCTGCATCAATATTTCCCAGAGAGCAAAGTTATTATTCAGCAAGTCCACCACTTCTTTACTTTCAGTGACAACGCTTACCAGATTTCAGGAGGAAAGTAGTTATTGTTCTCAATTATGTTTTTTGCTTGATATAATTATAATTATATCACCACTATCTTTTCATGTGATTTGATAGTAACTCTTTCATACTTAAAGTTGTTGACATCTTGCAAAGAACTGTAATCCTTAACTGGTCTTCAAATTTCTTCAAGTCACCGACATCCACACTATTTATTACAGGGTTTCTTTTTATTTCTAATTTGGCTCTTGCCGTTTCAATTGTTCATGACGTTTCTTTCAACAAGCAGAACTCTTTCCCTTCAGGGAGATCAACCAGTTCTGTAACACTTTTTTCAAACCTTTCTACTTTAGATGTTTTCCAATGTTAAAGGCACTATATAAAATTTGAAGAGATCAGAAGAACTGCAGATGTTGGAGTCAGAGATAACACTGTGTAGCTGGAAGAACGCAGAAGGCCACACAGCATCAGAGCAAGAAAGTTGATCTTTCAGATCAGGACCCTTCATTTGAAGTTATTATTGACTCAATTAAGTAGGTCAAGTAAAGAAAGAATTGCTTGGTGAGGAGTGTTAAGATGATGGGAACAGATGACAGTCAGATACAACCAGCATGAAAATCACCACACGCAGCTGCTATGAAGTATCAGTTCTGAACATTTGAATGTACTGGTCAAGTTGGCTCCACTAGTACATCCAAAGTACTAGTTGCGCAAGGAGTCTAAACAACACTGGAACATGTGCCAGATTAAACTGATCAATGCTGTGTCTAAGTATTGCGGCAGAATGACCTTTAGGTATAGACTGCACGCTGATTAGGACAAAAAATAATCACTTATCAAGTGGATTCTATAATTCACTTAGTGTAAAATAATCCATCTCTCACATCATTACAGTAATTACAGTTCAAGAAAAGGTATATCACAAGCTGTGAAGTACTTTGGGACAGCCTGTCGTAAAACATGCTCGGTAAATGCAAGATTTTTATGCCTTTGGACTTTTGTGAGTCGATAGAAAAGTTGGAAGTTAAATCTTAATAGGGAAGAGATACATTCTGTCCACCACCTTCCCTATTCACCCAGATCCATGAAAACAGACATCACATTTAGTAGACTATTTTACTCTTCCGTAAGTCAAAATAAAATCGCAATCGCAAATACCAATTCCATCAAAATGGTCACATGAAATGCAAAATATTGACTTGGTTGATTAATTTGGAACTGAATGCATCAGGCTACAGCAGCATTTTTGGCCTCAAGCAATCATTTGCAATTATACAGGACAACTGCTATGGAAACTTAAGGCTGTGTTGTTGGATTGAGAATGGGAGGAATGTAATTCGGGACCAATAACATATTTTGAAATGCAGTGTTTATTGGCATTAAAAAACACTTTATTACAAGGACAATCTTTTCTCACCTCTTAAGCAGAAGCATGACTTACCAGATCGATAGCGTTCATCCCTGGAATTGGAGGCTCGTGATTTGGGCTGCCTGGTTGCAGCCACAAAAGCAACAGAGGAGGAAAAAGGTGAAGGCTGGATAGGACCTGGGAGCCTGGACTCAATTTGAAAAGAAGGATCTACACCTTTAGAAAGAATTAAAAAAAAAGGTTTAACTTTTATGGTTCACTGAATAAGCAATTCCACATGTTACTACATACTGAAGGAAAGCTTCACTTTGAGAGACCTAAAGGAGATAGAAACAAGATTCCTGCAGTATCCTAAACCACTATCTTTACCCAACAAAGTTCAGAAATTTTTTTTTTCCCCAGTTAAGTAGCTGTACTTTACTGTGTTATTAACAGAAGTTGTTTGGTTGTGACAGAATGCCAGGACTGATCACTTGTCGCAAAGTTAAGTAGGAATCTGGAGATTCAAGCACACTATCCAGACTCAAGTACCCATCACAAAACTTCACAATGATAAATATCCATGAGTGACTGGACAAACTCTCCCCCCCCCACCCCCCGAGTTAAATACACATGGAGCATTCCAACTTGATATTGCTTGCCTATCCCAAGAGAGGCAGTAATTTTTGTATCCAATACTGTACAATTTAATCGACTGAATTTGACAACTGATCAGTGCTTCACAACTGCCCTGACTGGGAGAATGAAGGACAGCATCTCTGAACTAGTTCTTGCTGCATTTCTGATATTTACTATGACATTTTGAATTTTTTTTAAGCAACAAATTGATATGATCCTTACAGTGTGAAAGCATGGCCATTTGGCCCATTGAGCCAACAGAGACCCTGCAAAGAGCAGCCCATCTCGATCCATCCATCTAAATTAAAACCTAATATTTCTGTTTGGAATGGGGAGATGGCAGCATAATTGTTATGTCTCTTGACTCATACTGGAGGTTAATGGCCCCCAGACCCATAGAAATATGCAAGCTGCTCAGTTACAGGGCAATTCAGATTGGCAACAAATGCCAGCCTTGCCAGCAAAACCACACCCATGAAGCAATTAAAAAACCTTCACACACTCAGACATACCAATTAACAAAGATATAGTTTGAAATGGAAGATTGACAATTTTCCCATGGCCGATTGAAAGTTTTTAGCTGTTTTAAGTATGGGCTCAGTTTGGCACAACAGTCATCAACTCAATTACAACATTTAATAGACATCTGATTGGGTTTAGAGAGATAGCCCAAATGCTGGAAAATGGGACCAGGTCAGATAAGCATGTCTGGTTGGCACGGACGAGGTGGACTGAAGGGTCTGTTTCCATGTTGCATGACTCTATACCATATTGAAAAGGATGACAAAACAATTACAGACTACTCAGTAATTTTGAATGTTCAACTAATTCTCGACTAAGTCTTCAAATATTTCCATCTCCAACAACTTGTTTTAAACTATTTCCAGAACACACCAGACAGATAGGAATTTGTAATATGACAAGAAGAAACAGCAGAATTAAAAATCAGAAAGTAACTTAGATTTATCCTAAACAAAACATACAAAAGCTTCACGCATGGTGAACTGGCCAGAGTTATTCAAGAATCAACCAACAGTAGCAATTACTTTTAAAACAAATGAAAATTTACTTTGTGTATCCCATCAATAAAACATGTCAAACGCAATACAAATTGCATTTCATAGTTCATGCACTCACTGAAATCAGATGCTAGTTTAAATCATATCCATTCTAGATTAGCCATCTTCTACATTCAGCAATGACTTAAATCACTTATTTCTTATGATCACATTGTTTGGCGAGAAAAGAAAAGTTTCCTTCTTAAACCAAATTGAAGTTTCTCAAACTCAGCTGAAATTTTCAGACAGTTCAAATCTACAAGCTTCTAGTTCAGTTGTACGGAGTTGAGCTGAAATCTATAAAATCAGAAGTCACATTGTCTTGATGAAGGTCGTAATTATCTGTCATTCCAATTAACCAGAGTTTACTGATTATATTTAATGAAAAAATGCAATACAATTGTGCAGGCCCTGATAAAAACAATCAAAATAGCCTTCCAGTGGATGTACATAAACATTGCCACCAACTCTCAAGATTCAACAGGCAACATATTCCTCAGACAAGATGCATTTGGACAGGGGCATGGATAGGTCTGGAGGCATGTTGACTAAACACAGGCAAGTTGGACCAAAAGGGATGTTTTCATGCTGTATGACTATGACTGTGTTGTGGTGTTATGAGAGATTATTTAATGTTGTTAAATGACCTAAAACTTTTTAATATTTAACTTCAATGTCAAACCACAGGAATCAAGAGTGGCAAGCATTACTGCTAACTCTGGAACAGAACCTAAGTGGCCATTCGTTGTCAATTCACTGCTGTCTGCAAAATAGCAGACATCAACACAAAACTAAGGGCCAATGTGTGTTTCAGGCATAAACTTGTCATAAATTGTCAACACATCTCTGTACGTTTAACATATGGAAAAGCAGAGCTACAAATAGCAAAATAGAATGTGGAGCAGGGAGGAGGTTGAGGTCAAGTTCCAAACATTCATGGAAGCAACTGTATTTGTGCAGATTGCAAATCAGTTCAAACTTGAGCATCTCTCTTCATTGTCTTCTCAATGTATCGCAACTTTCTCATCGTGTGCTCACTCTCTAATGGAGTCAGAGCTGTAAAGCATGGAAACAGGCCTTTCTGTCCAACTCACCCATGCTGACCACATACCCCAAGTTAAACTCGTCCTGTAAGACAGCTTTTGGCCCATATTGCTCTAAGCCCTTACTATTCATGCACCCATCCAGATGCCTTTTTAATGTTGTAATTGTATCAGCTGCCACCACTTCCTTTGGCAGCTCACTCCATTCATGCACCATACTCTGCGTGAAAGAGTTGCCCCTTAGGTCCCTTGAAAATCTTTTCCCCTCTCAACTTAAATCTATGCCCTCCAGTTTTTGACTCCCAAACCCTGCGGAAAAGCCCTTGGCTATTCACCCTTTCCATTACCCTCATGAATTTATAAACCTCCATAAAGGTCACCCCTCAGCCTACAACGCTCCAGGGTAAAGTGCCCCAAGCTTTTGAGCCTCTCCCTATAGTTCAATCCATGCAACCCTGGCAACATCCTGGTTAATATTTTCTTAACCCCTTCAAGTTTCTCAACATCCTTCCTACAGCAACGAGACCTGAACTGCATGGAACATTCTAAAAAGTGACCTAAATAATGTCCTGTACTGCCGCAACATGACCTCCCAACTCCTATCATCAATGCCCTGACCAATGAAGGAAAGTGTACTAAACGCCGCCTTCACTATCCTATCGACCTGCCACTTCACTTTCAAGGAACTGTGAGCCTGAACTGAGGTGTCTTTGTTCAGCAACACTCCAAGGCCTTTCCGTTAAGTGTATGACTCCTGCACTGATTTGTCATTCCAAAATGCAGCAGCTCACATTTATCTAATTTAAACTCCATCTGCCACTCCTCAGTCCATTGGCTCATTTGATCAAGATGCGGTTGTACTCTGAGGTAACCTTCTTCACTATGCACTACACCTCCAATTGTTTATTTTGAATTGGCTCATTTATTGTCGTGTGTTCACAGTAAAAAAAAAACAGTGAAAAGCGTGTACCTTTGCCGTACGTATATGGTACCATTAACACCAAGAGTAAGAGCAGGGGTGTGGCAAGGTAAATAACTTGAGTCCAACTTTCCCTTCCACTGCTGCAGTCCCACTCAGGGCCTTCCAGTCCTCGCCATGCCACTACCAGAGTCTGGCACTCAGCTGCCTCACGGGCCTGCTGTCACCAGCCCACTCTACAAAAACTTTCTAACCCTATGTTAACATATAGAGTGACAAAAAGCAGTGGTTCCGACGCTGCTCCATGTGGCACAAGCCTTGTCACTGGTCTCCAGTCTGAAAAGCAATCCTCCACCATCACCCTCAGTCTATCTTCAAGCCAGTTCTGTATCCAAATAGCTATTTCTCCCTGTATTCCGTGTTACTAACTTTTCTAACCAGACTATCATCAGCAATCTTGTCAAATGGAACAAAAACAAAGTTGCTGGAAAAGCCCAGCAGGTCTGGCTGCATCCGTGAAGCAAAAGAGAGTTAACATTTCGGGTCTGGTGACCCATCCTCAGAACAGGACTTGCGGAAGGCATTTTAGATCACATTCATTGCTCTTCCCACATCTATCCTCTTCATTACATCTTCCAAAAAGTCAATCAAGACACACTTTCCCATGCATAAATCCATGTTGACTATCCCTAATCAGTTCTTGCCTTTCCAAATACGTGCAAATCCCATCCCTCAGGATTCCTTCGAACAACTTGCCAACCACTGATGTCAGGCTCACCAGTTGATAGTTCCCTAGTTTTTCCTCACCCCTTTCTTAACTAAAGGCACCATGTCGGTCAACCTCCATATCTTGTGGCTGTCGATAATACAACTATCTCAGCGAAGGACACAGCAATCACTTATCTAACTTGACCAAAAATTGTTTTCTGTCAGTCTGCCCAGCGATGCATTTACTTATTCTTCATTCTGCAGTAATCGTAGTCCACGTTTTACTCCTCTCTTCCTTCTTGTTCCAGACAGGTTCATTCTAAAAAGTATTTCTTTTTCCTTTGCCTTGCAGCTGCAAACACTTACTGGAAAGAGCTTTCCCAAGTCAGAAGCCACAGGACACCGAATTATGGTCCATTCGTTTACTTGAAATCACAAACTTTCAAAGCACTGGTCCTTCATCACCTGAGTAAGGGAGGTACCTCAAGTGATGGTTTAGGATAATCACATGTGAACAGAATCTCCACGAGCAGGTGAGGGATGGCAGCTCAAGCAGTTAAATGGACATTCCTGCAAAAACAAACGGTGTTTGGAGCCAACAGGCATGATGGGAAGGATGATCTTATCTCAGGTCAAGGAATAAGACCGTAAGATAAAAGGAGTAGAATTAGGCCATTTGGCCCCTCCAGTGTTCTCCATCATTTGATCATGGCTGATGTGTTTCTCAACCACACATTCTCCTACGTTCTCCATGCAACACTTGATCCACATACTAATCAAAAACTTAATTCCATGTAAATGCTATAAACACTGCCTAGTCTAATTTTAACTTTTGCTCATTTTTGCAATGACCAGATGCCAGTTGGTTCAAGAATCCCTGTTTTATCATCTTCAGGCCTGCGAAATACTTAGATCTCATGTTAAATTTCTGGTGTAGTTGGCAGAATTCCACAACATAGGTATCAAATCACAGGGAACACCGTTTCAAAGGCACCTGGCGACAACTGAGTGCATGGTCAAAGCATTAAAAAAGGTAACAACTGCGATAGAGGCTGAAGCTGGACCATTGCAGGCTCAGGTATTACCAGAAAGAGGCCTTTAGGCAAAACTTAGGTAGTGGCTCCCCATGCCTCCTCAGTCATTTCCTTGGCACTACCAAAGGAGGAAGTGAAAGCAGTACTCTTGATCGAACATTATCCTTGTTGCTGAGTAGGAAGTTAGACAGATTCAGGGGAAGATCAGAAACAGCCATTGGATGTTGTAACTGAAGAATGGATTGAGAACATACACAGCTAGGTGTAGTGTCCAGAGACTGTAACATAACTAAGTAGCTGGCAGATGTGATTGGCCATCTGTGCAAGAAAGTCTATCAGGAAATATGAGAAGAGGTACAGATATTCAAAAAGGCTAGAGCAGATCATTAAGGTTCGGACAAGATTTGATGCGGGGCAAGAGTACCCGAACAGATACAGCTGAGAAGAACAAGGAATCTGAAAAGGACATGGTCTCTGCAACTACGAAATTACTTCACCACATTAACCTTCAGGATATCGCCACTGAATTGAGCAGGCAGCTTAAGTGGAGTTGAGGAAGCTAAAGTGTGTCAGACTTCAAATGTCTTTCTTCAAAATGCAAGACCACATTATCCAGAACCTGGAAAACTACTTGTCTCCAAAAACCAGAAAAAAATAAAGAAAAAAGGATTACCAGAAGGGGAGAGCTGTTTGTTAACGTGTAGGAAAATGGAGACATCAGGCAGGGAAAAAAAGGCAGGTGGAACAGATTCCTGCACTGCAAGCATAGATCTAATTCTTGCTGTCTTATCTCATGATAAACACTGGCTTTGATCCCACCCAAGATGTTCCAAAGAGATGTTGGAATTGTGTCAGGACTGGGCACTTCAGGCACATAAATACTCCCCACTTGCCTGGGTGAGTGCAGCTTCAACAACACAAAAAGCTTGACACCATCCAGGACAAAAATGAAACAATAACCACAGCCACCAATGCCGTTAGGCTCATATACTCCATCCAGTGCGAAGGCCTTAGTTACCAGTGGATGTTAAGTTACTTAGGTATGCAGAGAGCCAGGCATGTGCCGAGCTTTCTTCAGGAAGAGGCTACCTTATGTACAACAACAGGAACTTGTCCTACTTGGAGTGACAGAAATCTGCCAAGGTAGAAGCAGTCACTCCTGACAGGACTAAATGGCCATCTGAAAGTAACAATAAACAAAATGCAGATGGAACAAAAGCTCTGCAGGTCTGGCAACATCTGAGAAAGAAAAATCTCAAATAACGTTTTGGGTCTAGTGACCCTTCCTCAGAAGTGCATGTGGGACCACCACAGTGAAATGTAAATCGAACCTTTTCCAAATTTTAAAAATTAAGAACGAACATTTCACACCAGCCAACAAACTGTTCAATCAGCTGCTCGCTGTATTAAGGCTATGATTGACTATCAACAATTCATGTTCGAACAAAATGCAACCTTGCTGGAATAATGGCCAAATTTAAGCAGTTAATCAGAATTGCTCAATGTCATCAACTTGCTTGGAGTTCTGCCCAGTATTTCCTCTCAGCAGCAACAGGAAAAAGGATGCTGATCCTACTAAAAATTTATTTCCACCTGTCCAAGCACTTGGGTGAAAAATACCAATGAAATATCATTAGCAATTTGAAGTTTCTCATTGCAGCACTGCATCAGATCAGCAAGGACTAATATTACGCTTCAGATACAACAAAAGGTCAATTTATAAGACAGCCTGGATCATCTCCACTTGCATCACTTTGAGCTGCTGTATATTATTTGCTGGTCACAAGTTCAGCTAACCCAATTCACTCCACTTAGTATTTTTTGTTGTATTTCAGTCTCGCGCACCTATGATGCATGCCTACAATTAACTGAGCTTGGATCAATCATTCTGCAAGATGATAGATCTGCTGGATCAGCAAAATTAAAGTGGATGCAAAGTCCTTGAACATGCAGAAATTCTGAAGTCTTACAACCAACATGACAATTTAATATAATTGATTATGTAATTAAAAGAAAGGGAGAAAAATGCACTGCAAACTTTGTTAGAGGTAGTGGCAAGTCATGGATGCTTGTGGTCCGTAGCTGTCTACTCGAGCTCTTTTACAGGTGGTTCCAACGATGATTTGGACATAGAGCTAGTCATTTACAAATGGTAAAATAGTGAGCCACTGAAGGCCAAATGAAGCAGAAAGAAAAGAGAAATAATGATCAACAGTGGAATAAACACAAAATGTTGTAGATGTACCTCATTGTCAGAGCTAGAGTAAGAGCTTGCATTTACGTAGCATTTGCACATCTGTTGGATACCCAGTGCACTCTTAGCCAATTAACTACCTATGAAGCATAGTCACAGCTACAATTGCAGAAATCTGGCACAGCAAGTTCTCAAAACAAAGAGGCAACTATCAGATTATCTGGTCTAGTGTTATCACTTACAGGACCATTATAGGGCTGGACAGCAAGGAAAACTTGGCTGCTCTTCTTCCAAATATTGCCCCAGGATCTCATTACAAACACCCTAGAAGGCAGCGTATGCAATGCCTCAGCTGAAAGATTACATCTCCAACATTGAATACTCCTTCAGTACTGGACTACAGTCATATTGGATTGTGTGCTTGTATTGGAATCAAAGATGGAAGTGCTTCTCCTAAGAAAAATATTCCAACATGTTAGTGTGAGGTTGAACAATTAGCTCCAAAAATAAAACCCAGTAACTTAAAAAGAAGAATTTGGGTGATACGAGATACCAAAGTGTAGAGCTGGATGAACACAGCAGGCCAAGAAGTATCAGAGGCAGGAAGGCTGACATTGCGGGCCTAGGCCATTCTTCAGCAAAATTCGAGAGCAGGGAGATCTTCGGGTTCGGATTCATAAGACATACACGATGGCGAACAACAGCAGTAAATGGACAAAGGACTGCTGCTCACACGGTGAGCTAATACCAATCTGTTCCTACATTGCTCAGTTAGATGGATATTGTAATGATGATGATAAGAATCCTGTCATCTTGAAAAACACAACATGGCAAGATTTCCCAAACATTTAAACATTGTCTCAAGTTGTTCTTTTTCCCCTGCATCTTGTCTCTGTTTATCATATCGGGCAATTGAAAGAAGGCAAAAGCCATCTATGTTCTGCTGACTAGCTACATACTTGCCAACAGCTGAGACTATTGCTCATTATTATTCACGTGCTCAATCTTTGCTGACTAAGATTTAATCTTAAAGAACGATATGGTACCCTCATCCAAAGCAGTGCAAAGGTGAAGTATTGATTAATTTGCTGATGTTAATTGCAAAATACAAATCAGAATACAAATCTACTCAAATACAGAGTGAAATTCAGTCAGTTTTCTGGATGGGAGACAGGTATAGTCTAGTGCCCTTGAATATTGTTCAATGTATCATCTCAGCGAAACAATCAAAATTCAGAATCCTACACAGCTAAACCTTCATTGACTAGAATTTGGAGGTCACAGTATTCTTACAGCGCAATAAGGTAATATGCAGACCTGAAGTGAACAGTGGCTAGATGAGTGATAATGGGAACTGCAGATGCTGGAGAATCCGAGATAATAGCTTCTGTTAATTCCTGGTAGCCCTGCTTTCAAGAAAGATTTGGATAGGCACAACCATATGGAAATAATGCACAATTCTTGAAAATTCGGCTTGTTTGGGTCAGACTCACCCTCCTTCCCGACATGCAGATAAAGTCAAAACATGCCAATACTTTCCATTCACAATCTGAATGTATTTACATCCTCGAAGGTTTCCACGTTAGTACTGTCAAGGTTCAATATTCTAATTTTAAAACATTAGTGGTATTGAAGTACAATATCATAATGAAACCACTGTTGCACCACACTGTTTCCAATAAAATACATTCAGTTGGAGATACAATCAATCAAATCCTATTCAGCATTTTCCTGAAAAGTTGCCCGGTGTCCAAAGTCCTCAATCTTAGACATCTTCTGATCCAGTGATTAAGGATATGTCTGGGCTCTGCAAAGTGAACCCAACTTCATTTGAACAAACTGGAATCAATACTAAAGCATGCAGAACTCTGCATGGATACAAGTGGTGAACGCAGAATAATTCTTTGGTTAATTTCAAGGATATGGCTGTCAGGGGTCAAACACTCTTTTGGTGTCACACCTGACAAAGGAAGATGGTTATGGTCGTTGGAGGTCATCTCTGCTGGAGTTCATCAAGGCAGTGTCCTCAGCCCAACCATCTTCAGCTGTTGCAATGACCTTCTCCCATCCTAAGGTCAAAAATGGGGATGTTTGCCAATGTTTGCACAACATTCAGCACCATTTATAACTCCTCAGATACTGAAGCAGTCCATGTTCAAATCAAGATGTAGACAATATCTAGGCTCAGGGTGACAAGTAGCTAGTAACATTCATTCCCCACTAATGCCAGGCTATGGCCACAATTAAAAGACAATCCTACCATGGCCCCTTGATATTTAACTAAATCCCCTGCCAATATCCTTATCTTTGACCAGAAACTCAACAGCTGGTCAGAGACTAGGAATACTGCAGCAAGCGACTCACCTCTTGACTTCCCAAAACCTGTCCATCATCTGCAAGGCATCGTCACGAGCATAATGGAATATTCCCCACTTGTGCAGATGAGTTAAGCCCCAACAACACAAAAAGTTTGACACCATCCAGGACAAAGCAGCCCACTTGATTGGCACTACATCCACAAGCATCCACTCCTTCCACCATTGACACTCAGTGGGAGCAGTGTGAACTATCTACAAGATGCACTGCAGAAATTCACCAAAGATCCTCAGACAGCACATTCCAAAACCATTACCACTTCAACCTAGAAAGAAAAGGGCAGCAGATATATGGGAACATCACCACCAAGCTCCCCAAAGACAGTAATCATCCTCACTTGCAAAGATATTGCTGATCATTCACTGTTGTTGGGTCCAAGTCCTGGAATTCCCTCCCCAGCTGCCTGTGGGAGCACAAAAGGCAGACTGCAGCAGTTGAGGAGGAAGCTCATTACCACTTTCTCAAGGGCAACAAGGGACAGACAATAAATAAATACATACTGGCCAGCCAGAGATGCCGGTAATTCAAAAATGAACTAAAAAAAGTATTTAGTAACTGAAAAGGTGAGGATCCCAAATACAGTTCTCACATCGCTGTGTGCTATGACTTAAACATTTAAGTATCAAACACTCAAGTAATGACAGCACTTAGTTAAAGCACATTTGGTGCTGGTGTCACGTTGAATTGTTCTTTCTATTCATAAGGAAATAACAAAGCTTTTTGTGTTAATGCAGGAAGATTTAAACTCGTTTCAACTCATGTTCTCAGAGACTGTTGCAAGCAGCACAATGGAACATCTGCACACAGAGCATCATTATTCCAGATGAAAACTGAAAAATCTTAGCAATATAATCCAGTTTTACATCAAACACAGATAAAGACAATATGCGCCAACAGATGGAACAAAGCAGCAAGGCTATTCTAACATCTCCTTTGTCAGTACTAACTTATACTTGACAATCACATCCGTAATGGTACCATACTGAATGCTACCAACGATCCAAAGCTACATCTGCTGCACCAGTGAAAAATACAACTTGATACCAGTTAAAACACTAGGTGAAAAAAACGCAAAGCAAAAAAAAGAGCTGCAGATGCTGAATATCAAAAATGAAAAACCAATTTTTGGAGAAATGGGAGGTCTGAAGAAGAATCAGTGGGCCCAAAATAGTGAAAAAGTGTGAAGCTGGATGAACACAACAGGTTAAGCAGCATGTCAGGAGCACAAAATATGACATTTCAGGCCTAGATCCTTCATCAGAGAGGGGATGGGGAGAAGGTTCTGGAATATATAGGGAGAAAGGGGGAAGCGGACCGAAGATGGAGAGAAAAGAAGATAGGTGGAGAGGCGAGTATAGGTGGGGAGGTAGGGAGGGGATAGGTCAGTCCAGGGAAGAGGGACAGGTCAAGGAGGTGGGGATGAGGTTGGTAGGTAGGAAACGGAGGTGCGGCTTGAGGTGGGAGGAAAGGATAGGTGAGAGGAAGAACAGGTTAGGGAGGCAGGGACAAGCTGGGCTGGTTTTAGGATGCAGTGGGGAAGGGGAGATTTTGAAGCTTGTGAAGTCCACATGGATACCATTGGGCTGCAAGGTTCACAGGCGGAATATGAGTTGCTGTTCCTGCAACCTTCGGGTGGCATCATTGTGGCACTGCAGGAGGCCCACGATGGACATGTCGTCTGAGGAATTTGGGGGGGTGTGGTTTGGGGGAGTTAAAATGGTTCGCGACTGGGAGGTGCAGTTGTTTATTGCCAACCGAACTGAAGTGTTCTGCAAAACGGTCCTCAAGCCTCCACTTGGTTTCCCCAATGTAGAGAAAGCCACACCAGGTACAGTGGATACTGTATACCTCATGGGCGGATGCACAGGTGATGCCGCCCAAAGGTTGCAGGACCACAATGATGCCACCCGAAGGGTGCAGGAACAACAACTCATATTCCACTTGGGAACCCTGCAGCCCAATGGTAGCCATGTGGACTTCACAAGCTTCAAAGTCTTCCCTCCGCCCACTGCATCCCAAAACCAGCCCAGCTCGTCCCCACCTTTTTCTGTACTTGTCAAATTGTGGGCCAAAATGGGAAAGGGCCGCTGCAATAACAAAGGATTGTGGAAAGGAATTTTTTTTTTAAAAAGGCAAATTATCTTACATTCATTATTAATCCTGTTTAAATGCTGTTTGCGCAAGCAATGGGAGAAGTCTGGCAGCAGATAAGCTCGAGTGAAGAGGTAACCGACAACAAATCATTGAATGGTGACCCACTGTCAATGACAAAGGCCTTCTGCCCGTCAACAACTACACAATTGGCTCCCAAGCAGCTGAACATCTTGCGAACATGAACGCTTCGTCAAAAGCCATGGAACTTCGAAAATGCACTTGCCCTTTCTCTGCAGGAAGAGAACACCTCAAGCCTGGAGGCTAATTTATTTTCGCTCATCAGTTGCTCTAAGCTGTGGCTCTTAATTGAGTTGGAGACAGCACAACTGTGAATCAGTTGCTTCGGGTTTCCTGCATGCAAGTGAAAATGTCTGGAGAGACGAGACAAAAAAGATCATTTGACTGAACGGTGTGGATGGGGACCACTGAACTGTCCTTGAAGCCTTTTTGCCCATAACACCCATTTTTTTGGTATCCGTCTGTGTATGTAGGGCAATAGTTATATGAGGATAGAGTTTGAACTCAGTTATACATTAACTGTTCATTACCTGTGGCTAGAATTTATGTAATTGCAATAAATACCGATTCTCGTTAAATACAGGAACGTGGTCTGTACTTTCTATCAACCTGAGTCAAAAATACAGGTAATTTGGGGACTTTTTTTGGTACCTTTATAAAAACTACAGGAATAGCAGTGCTCAATTTCCAGCATGCTATCTCAGTGAGGCAGAAGATCTCAAATTCTTTCTAGGTGTTCAGTGACATGATTTCACTGAAACCTACATAGTTCTTCATGTGCTTGACTCTTAAATGCCCTCTCAACAATTAAGGATGGACACTAAATCCTGAGCCGACAGTGACACCCAAGCCCTGTGAATTAATTAAAAGAAAAATTAAAAAAACATGAGCGTTGATGCGGAGAGGGTGTTTTCCTGATCCAGCATTTCTTGAACGAGGGAACAATGTCTCAGGAATAAGACCCAGGCCATTTCATTTGATGATGAAGACATTGTTGTTCACTGACAGGGTGACAGGTTTTTGAAATTCTCTACTTCAGAGGGTTGTGGACTCTCACTCATTGAACATGTTGAAGATTAAATTTATGGTTTATGATAGAAACGGACATGGGGATAGTGTGGAGAAATGGTGTTGAGGTTGATGACCAACCACGATCTGTCTAAGTGGCAGAACAAGCTGAATGATTGATGATTTTTTCCCCCCCAAGTTCCTTAAAATACTTCAGATTTGAGACCTACACCAGTTAAACATGGGTTAAACTTCGCAGAAACTGTCAAATTCTACAATGTAGGCACTTAGCTCAATACTTCAGTTCTCAGCACAAGCTTTACATCAGGCACACGAAGACTAGTATATTTCTAACGACAGATACCTCAGAAATTCAAGTCAACTCAAGAAATTCATCTGACGAAATAATCTTTTAAGATTAAAAGTTTGCTGTGTTTCAACAGTTCTGTGTTAAACAGCTAAAACATCCTGTGGCAGGGAAATTCAAGCATGTAATATAAGCCAACAACCGAAAGCATCATGTATATGGAGCAAGCCAAAAAGTTACTGAGTTAGGCTCAGAGATAATGTGAACTGCAGATGCTGGAGAATCCAAGATAACAAAGTATGGAGCTGGATGAACATAGCAGGCCAAGCAGCATCTCAGGAGTACAAAAGCTGACGTTTCGGGCATAGACCCTTCAGACTGTTTTAGGCTGGCAACTTTTTGACAGACCTGAAAAATGTACACATCGAACAGGCTTCAAGCAGATAAAGGGGAGATGGAGGACAGGAATGAAAAAAAAGGCTGAGTCTATGGTGGTTTTTGGCAAGGATTAAAATGATGCAAGGGATGAGAGTTCAAGGGGGAAAAAAGAGAAGGCAATAGACCAAGAAAAAAAAAACTCAAAGCCCACGATGGGCACAGGCTGAGCTCACGCTCATTGGAGTTAAGAAGAATGAAGCGTGCCCTTCTTGAAACAAAGTTCGAGGGAGCACAGAGACACCTTGATAGATTAGATGCAGACTGCTTGTTTCCCCATAAGGCAGAATCTAGGACCGGGGCTTTGGTTATCGCCCTATCTTTCTGACAAGGATTATCTCCTCTGTTAAACCGTCCCCTACTTTGTGGTTACTATTAAGGGGTGTGTACACCACTCCGAGAAAAGCTTCCTTGTCATTATCATTTTTATTTCTACATTTTGGCTTCCCAAACTTTGGTCTTTCCTTGCTATGTGCTAATACAGTAACGAACTAAAGAGTCACCCCTCCACATTTTCCTACTTTCTGTCCTTCGAAATGTCCTATACCCTTCAAGATTCAGGTGCCAATCCACGTCATCTTGTGTCCATGACACTGTAATGGCCATCAGATCATGCTTGTTCATTTCTGTTTACATACACTGTTCATTTGTTTCATTTCAAAATCTGCACGCATTCAGATAGAGTTCACAGTTTCATTATTTTACTCTTTGTAAAGTTTAATCTCATCTGAATGGTTAGAACATAGAACAGTACAGCACAGAACAGGCCCTTCAGCCTACGATGTTGCGCCGACCATTGTTCTACTTTTGTTAACCAAATGTCTTGTGAGCGACCTTATTATTGTTAGCCTTCTGAAAAGGTTCATACACACCAATTACCCCTCATCTATTCTTCTAGCTGCATTCTCAAATCTCTAGACATGTCAAATATGACTTCTCTTTCATAAGTCAGTGTTCACTCTGTCCAATGATTGCATTGTTAGGTTGACTCCTAAATTGATACTTTTTGTATCCATTCCTCTCATGATATTGATCACTGGAGTTTTATTATCATTGTTGATCATTGGAATGTCTCAAGGGGTCACAAAGAGGGGGAAAAGTAGGAATTAGGTGGATTATTCAAATGTCATTCAACCAGATGTGCGAAGTCACACCTACGAGCTGATCACAAGCAATTTGCAAAAACACCTCAAAAGCAGCGTTCATCTTCCCAGTGTGAAGGAAATTGAATAATGAGCAACGTACTGACAGTCAGAGAAATGTACAGCACCAAAACAGCCCTTTCAGTCCAACTCATCCATGCTGATCATGTCCCATTTGCCAGCATGTGGTCCATATCCCTCTAAACCCTCCCTATACATGTACCCAGCCTGATGCCAAATACATGTACTTGTACCAGCCTGCACCACATCTTCTGGCAGATCATTCCACTTAAGCACCACCCTCTGTATCCAAAGGTTGTCCCTCAGACCCCTTTTAAATTTTTCCCCTCTCACCTTAAACCTTACCCCCTCTGGTTTTGGATTCCTCTACCTTGGGAAAAAGACATTGCCTATTTAAATTAGCCATGTCCATCGTGATTTTATAAACCTTTAAGATCACCCCTCAGCCTCCAACCCACCAAGCTAAGTACCCCCAACCTATTCAGCCTCTCTCTATAGCTCAAGCCCTCCAACCCTGGTACATCCTTGTTAATATTTTCTGCACCCTTTCAAGCTTCATAACATCTTTCCGAGAGCAGGGAGACCAAAATTGAACACAGTATTCCAAAAGAGGCCGAATCAATGTCCCGAGGAAGCTGAGACATGTCCCAACTCCGACACTTAATGAAAACATATGCTTGCTCTCTCGCCATGGATGCATTTGTTTTCAGTACAGAGTCCAGCGTCTTAACTCCAAAATTAAATGCATTTACCAATAAAGGTAAGCATACCAAATGCCTCTCAGGTTTTTGAGAAGATTTGTAGCTCGGGTTATGGATGGTTGGCTCACCGAGTGGGATCATTGATCCGCAGACGTTTCATTATCCTGCTAGGTAACATCATCAATGCGGCCTCTGATGAAGTGCTGAGATAACAAGGTGTAGAGCGGAATGAACACAGCAGGCCAAGCAGCATCAGAGGAGCAGGAAAGCTGACGTTTTGGGTCTCGACCCTTCTTCAGAAAAGGGGGAGGGGAGGGGAAGGGGAAGGGGGATCTGAAATAAATTAGGAGTGGGGGGTGGGAGACGGATAGATGATGGATACAGAAGATAGGTGTTGAGGAGACAGACCGGTCAAAAAGGTGGGGATGGGGCCAGTAAAAGGTGAGGGCACGTAGGGAGGTAGGGAGGAGATCAGTCCAGGGAGGACAGACAGTTCAAGGGGGTGGGATGGACGTTAGCAAGCAGTGCTGTTGCGTTTTCCTGCCTAGTATTTAAACTCTGGGGTCCACTGGGCTGGATTACTTCACTTCCGGTTTTCCTTTGCAGCAGAGTATATATAGGGTCAAGGTCCATGCGTTTGTTGATGGCCTTCTTAGTGGAGAACCAAGCCTCTAAGAATGCCCGTGCTAGTCTCTGCTTGGCTTGTCCCAATACAACTGGTTGTTTTGCTTATCCACGTGGATGGAGATGAGCGAGTATTGGTCATGTCTTTTTATTGGCCCTTGTGTTATGCTGTCCTATGAGCTTGTGGGTTGTTGAAGGCATGGGGGGTGGAGGGGGGTGGTGGTGGTGCAGGAGCCACAGGATGGTAAAGGTAATGGTCAATGATGCACACAACCAGCTCCATTGACATGACATAGAACTTACGCACAAAAACACTTAATTCATAGATGTTACCAGACAAGACTAGACAACTGAGCTAGAACAAGCTATTGACAGTCAGCAGTTGAGAAACGAGGAAAAGATGGATCCTTCAAAAGAAAGTAGCCAAACTAACCCACCAAAATGACAACCATAGAGCATATACCTGGATAAGAAGCCTTTTAGACACAGAAAGCTGTTCGAATTCACAGACTCAGCTACAACCACAGAGACGCTAACAAGAGAGAATTTCCAGCCACAATGAAGACCAATGGCAATGAAGGAAACACAAGCCAAAAAGCATACAGTGATCCCACCACTGACCAGAGGGAGCAAACTCCACACTCTTAACACATCACAAAGGAAGGCCCTAGGAGGACTGAGAAAGGACAAAAGCATCGTAATACTTCCAGCTGACAAAGGGCACATGACAGTAATGCTAAACAAACCCGATTACCTCGCCTAAGCACTGACACTATTAGCGGACACAAACACATGTGGCAGATGCAGATGGACCCAACACCACAACTGGGCAACAACATACTCAGGACACTAAAGAGGCTCAATCGGACCACATAAAATCAACAAAACAGACTACCAAAGAAAGAAATCAGATGGAACCAACACCCGATTCTCCAACCTCTTGAGAGGACACAAACCAGAAGTATCCCTCAAACTCTACCGACCAGACACACTCTCTCTCCCGACCAAGCACACCATCACAGATTAGTCGAGGAATTACAACGGAGGCTGAAGTACCGAGTCAGCAGGTCAACCCACTCAGCCCTGGAGTTCCTCTATTCTCTAAAGGGCATGAGAGTAGGCAATGACGAGACTGTGGTATCATTTGCCATTACCACCCTATTCACATCGGTCGGCATACCACTAGCCAGAGAAACACTGGCAACATTACGAAAACATGACTAAGACCCAAGTCACACAGAAATTACAGGATCTATGCCTCACAACCGACCATACCTTTAATGGCCAAAAATATTAACAAATCAACAGACACACAAGGTCACCTGTCTCCGGACTAATAGCTGAAGCGGAAATGCAGAGACTTGAAAGCATGGCCCTTCTGCTAATGCAACCCAAACTTTGGATCCAATACAGGGACCTTAAATCATTAAGAAAGGAGCAAACTGGAGGAGATGCACCACTAACAAACAACACACTCACTAGGTTCAAATTCACTAGGGAGGAGGCAAAGAACAAACAACTCCCATTCCTGGACATCAACACAGAACGCAGGACCAATGGGGAACTCATGACCACAGTACACTGAAAAGCCACACACACTGTTTAAGCACTGGACTTCAACAGCAATCACCCTAATATCCGAAAACAAAGTTGCATAAAAACGCTATTTAAGTAGAGGAACAAAACACTGCAGCAACCCCGAACCAAAACAAGCGGAGGAGTACCTCCAAGTATTCAAGGACAAAGGATACGCCTACAACTGGGTCAGACAATGTCTCTTATATGAACAACAACAAGACACTGCACAGCTGAACACACTCATCATACTACCATATATCAAGAACTTGTGAACTGACCACAAGACTTCTACGATCGCTGGGAATCACCGCAGCACAAACCCACACCAACCGCTAAGCCGAATCAAAGGCCCGTTACCCACTACTGACAGAACCAATGTCATATACAAGATTCCTCGCAGGGATTGCGACAAACATCACAGTGGACAGACAGGGAAGAAAATTAGCCACCAGAGTACATGAACACCCACTTGCAAAAAGTCACGACGAATCCTCACTCATCTCCAACCACATGGATAACGAACACCTCCAGTTTGATAAAGACAACGCCAGGATCCTGGGACCGACCACAGAGACAAGCACAGGAATTCCTAGGGGGCTGGTTATCCACTACGAAGGCCATTAGCAAACAGACCTAGACCTTACACTTACTCCACTGCGAAGGAAAACCAGGAGTGAGGTAATCCAGCATAACGGACCCCAGAATTTAAATACCAGGCGGGAACAAACAACAGCACTTCATCAGAAGCTGCACTAATGTTGTTACCGAGCAGGGTAATGAAACGTCCACGTAGAACAGTACAGGCCCTTTGGCCCACGATGTTGTGCCAAACATTTACCCTGAACCTGAAGTTCGATCTAACCTCCACCTCTAGCTTATACTAACATCCATATGTCGATCTAATAGCCACTTAAATACCCCTAATAAGGCCAACTCCACTGCCCTCTCTGGCAACGCATTTCACGCCCCTACAACTGAGTGAAGAACCTACCTCTGACGTCTCCCCCATATCTACCTCCACCCAATTTAAAACTATGCCCCATGCGTAATAGCTACCCCCACCCTTGGAAAAGTTTTCTGGCTGTCTGCTCTGTCTATACTTCTGAGCATTTTGTACAACTCTATCAAGTCACCTCTCATTCTTCATCGTTTTAAAGAGAAAAGCCCTAGCTCTCTCAACCTTTCCGAGTAAGACCTTCCCTCTATTCATGGCAACATCCTGGTCAATCTTCATTGCACCTTTTACTAACGCTTCCACATCTTTCCTGTAACGAGGTGACCAGAACTAGACACAATAGTTCCGATGTGGCCGAACAAGACTTTTGTACAGCTGGAGCGTAACTTCACGACTCTTGAACTCAATCTGTCTATTCATGAAAGCTAACACACCATAAGCCGCCTTAACAATTCTATCCACCTGGGTGGCAGCTTTCAGGGAACTGTGAACATGAACCCCAAGATCCCCCTGCTCCTCCACACTGCCACGAATCTTTCTGTTAACCCTGTATTCTGCTTTCAATTTTGTCCTTCCAGAATGAATCACCTCACACTTTTCAGTGTTAAACTCCATCTGCCACTTCTCAGCCCAGCCCTGCATTCTTTCACTATCCCTTTGTAACCCAGAACAGCACTATCCACAACACGACCCACCTTCGTATCGTCCGTGAACTTGCTAATCCACCCTTCCACTCCTTCATCCAAATCATTTACGAAAATCACAAATAGAAGGGGACACAGAACAGATCTTTGTGGGACACCACTTGTAATTGAGCACCATGTTGAATATTTTCTGTCCGCTGCCATGTTTTGCCGAAGAACCAGCCAATTCTGAATCCAATCTGTCACATTTTCCTCATTCCATGCCGCCTTGCTTTCTGCATGAGCCTACCATGGGGAACCTTATCAAACGCCTTACTTACATCCATGTATACCACATCGTCTGCTCCACTTTGATCCATATGTTTGGTCACCTCTTCAAAGAATTGAATAAGGTTTGTGAGGCATGATCTAGCCCTCACAAATGCATGCAGACTATCACAAATCAAAATGTGCCTATCCAAGTGACCATAAATCCTATCTCCGAGCCATTTCTTATAGTTTTCCCACCACTGACAAGACTAACTGGCCTGGAATTTCTGAGGTGATCCCTACGCCCTTTTTTGAACAAGGGAATAACATCTGCCTCTTTCCAATCTCCCAGCACTAGATCCATTGACAGTGAAGATGAAAAGATCATTGCCGAAGGCCCTGCGATCTCTTCCCTCACTTCCCATAGAATCCTTGGATAAATCCCATCAGGCCCAGGGGACTTATCTATCTTCAACTTCCTCAAAATTCCTAGTATACGTCTTTCTTACTAACATCAACCTCCTCTTACCTACCTGCCTGTTTCACACTGTCTTTCCTTACAACTAGGACCCTCTCAGTTGTGAATACTGAAGGAAAGTATTCATTAAGGACCTCTCCTATCTCTTTAGGCTCTCTGCACAAATTTCCTTTACAATCCTTGATTGGCCCTGCCCTTTCTCAGGTGCAGAGCAAGAAGATGACCAAAGTGCAAAAAGCCTTGAAGTCTTCCTTGATCCTATCCGCCAAGGTTTTCTCATGCCCCCTTTGAGCTCTCCGAAGCCCTTTCTTCAGCTCCTTCCCGGCTAACTAGTGTCCCTCTAGAGCCTTCTCTGTTGCTCTTCTACTAGGCCATACGTCAGCTGCCTCCTTCCTCTTAATCAGTCGTTTGACCTCTCTCGCGAACCATGGCTCCCTCACTCGACTGCATTTTCTCTGCCCGCTAGGACAAACACAATCGAGAGCACACAGTATGCATTCCTTAAACAATCTCCACTTTTCAATAGTGCTCTTCCCTGACAGCATCTGTTCTGATTTTATATTGCCCAGTTCTGGTCTAACAGAATTGTAACTACCCTTCCCCCAATTATAAACCTTACCTTACTCTATGTTCCAACCCTTAACCGTGACTATCGTGAAAGAAACAAATTTCTGATCGCTATCCCCAAAATGCTCTCCTACCACTAGGTCTAGCTCATGGCCAAGCACCAAATCCAAAGGGGTCTCTCCTCGTGTTGGTCTATCGACACAGTGTGTCAAGAATCCTTCCTGAGCGCACTGGACAAAATCTGCTCCATCTGAACTGTTACAACTAAAAATTTTCTAATCAATATTTGCGAAGTTGAAGTTCCCATGATTACGACCCTGTGACTTATGCACCCTTCCAGGATCTGCCTCCCAATCCGCTCCTCCACTACTCTGCAACTATTAGGGGGTCTGTAAATAACCCCCGAAGTGACTGCTCCTTTCTTGTTCCTGACCTCAACCCAAACTGACTCTGTAGACATATCATTCTGCCCAAATGGCCTTTCAGAAACTGCTATACTAGCCTCTGCACAACTATACAACTCGGCAAGACAACAAATCACAATACCAAATGCCTTCTGCACTACCCTGTCTAACTGTGACTTTAGTTTCAGTTTCTTTGTTCAGCAACACTCCCCAGGATCTGCCCATGAGGTGTATAACTCCTACCCTGATTTGCTTTTTCAAAACACAGCACCTAACTTTTATCTAAATTAAACTCCATCTGCCACTCCTCAGCCCATTGGCCCATTTGATCAAGGTTCTGTTGTACTGAGCTAACCTCCTTCGTTGTGCGCTACACTACCAATTTTGGTGTCAACTGCCAACTTACTAACCATACCCACTATGTTCACATGGACCCAGCACTGATCGTTGTCGTAGACTTTTACCCACAGGTCTCCTGTCTGACAAACAACCTCTCCACTCCTACCCTCTGTATCCAGATGGCTAACTCTCCCTGTATTCCACACGATCTAACATAGCAAACAGTCTACCATGCGGAACCTTGTCAAACACCTTGCTGAACTCCACATAGATAATGTCTACTGCTCTGCCCTCAAACTTCTTTGTCACTTCCAAAAAAAAATTGATTATGTTGGTGAGACACGATTTCCTATGCACAAAGCAATATCGATTATCCCGAATCAGTGGTTGTCTTTCTAAATGCACATACATCCTGTCCCTCAGAATCCCCTCCAACAACTTGCCCACCACTGATGTCAGGCTCATCGGTCTATTGTTCCGTGGCTTTTCTTCACAAACTTTCTTCAACAGTGGCACCATGTTAGCCAACTTCCCATCTTCCTGCACCTCACCTCTGGCTATTGATGATGCAAATCTCAGCAAGGTGCCCAGTAATCACTTCCCTAGCTTCCCACAGAAGTTCAGGGGTACACCTCATCAGGTCCCAAAGATTTAATCACCTTTGTGCATTTTAAGATGTGCAGCACCACCTTCTGTAATACAGACACATGTCCAGCTAATAGATATTTATTTCTTCATATAGCTCCCATACCCTTCTGCACAGTTCCACAATGTGGTAAATTGTCAGTGGCAGCAAATCTCTGTTCCACCTCAAGAATGTTTGTAATCCTTCCTGATTAGAAAGAAGGATGGAGAAAAAAAAAAGAAAGAGACAAGCGCTACCTTTTCAGCACTTGCACAATAAGGTGCCATGGGAAGAGGAGAACATGTTGACAGTTCACTTAAAACCAAACCAGGATCTTGTAAAGATACTCATTCACTTAGAGTTCATGGAACCAAAAGGATTGGAGCAAATGGGTACAAAACTGGCAAAAAGTAGGAGTAAGCTAGCTAAGGGTAGTTCTTTCACACAAATGAAAGTATATAAAGTGAAAATCCCCAGAGTGAGTGTTATTCTGCCAAGAATACATTGTGTTCGATTAAGAACATGCCCCCCAGAGTTGAGACTCTTTAGCCACTAGCTCACGCCCACCAAAGCTATCCCAGCTTAACAGGTTTGCTCCATGTTGATGATTTCATGCAGACCGAAGAATGCAAGGATTATTACACCTGACTTTCTGAATGGGGCATATTTTCAACATCTGCAAATGACGTAAAACTGAGAAACATTGGACTGAGAGAATTATGATTATGGAATCATGACTATGCAGGTGGTGTTATTAGCCTGTCATGTCTGCCCTTGCACATTCCAGCTTCACGTCAGAGCCATTGCCATTTCCCTGTGACTCTAGATATACTTTCCATTTAAATAATCATCAATTCATCTCGTGAATGCCTGAATTGAACCTGCCTCCAAGCTTCCAGGCAATGCATTCCAGACACAAGCTTGCTTGTTTTTTACAAAAAAAGAAACACTTCAAGTTTGCCTTCTAGTTGTCAAGTAGTTTACAAGCAGGAACAATTTCTCCCCATCAACTCTGTCCAGACCACTCAATTAAGGCATGTGAAACTAACGATAAGTGTGAAGGTGACAAGGCAAGTTGAAAAAGTGGTTTTTAAAGCTTATGAAATCCTGAGCTTTATCAATAAAGGTACAGAAAACAAAAACTCAGCAAAAAAGAAACTGAAAAGAACTGTGGATGCTCTAGACCAGGACAAAAACAGAAGTGACTCAAAGGTCTGAAGAAGGGTCACCAAACCCCAAACGTTAACTCCAATTTTTTTCTTCACAGATGCAGCCAGACCTGCTGGGCTTTTACAAAAACCAGGCAGTTATCGTAAGCCTGCGTAAAACCCTGACTGAGCCTCATGCATAACACTGAGCCAGTTCTGGCTGTCTCAATTCACAAACACAACAGACCATTTGGCTTTCTACAGAGCTCTGCTCAAAACATAGATGGTGGGATGGGGAGGAGAAGGGAAAGAGGCATGGTCGTGAGCAAGACACACAGACAGACACAAAGAGAGAAAGAGACAGAGCTCTGTTTCAAATCTAATGGGGAGGCTAAGGCCGACTGTTAACGTCTGTAGACTGCTGATCCAGAGATAATGTTCTGGGGACCCAGGTTCAAATTATGTCACAGCAGATAGTGGAACTTGTGTTCACTAAAAACCTGGAATTCAAGTCTAATGAGGACAATGAATCTACTATCAATTGTTCAAAAAACCCAACTGGTTTTCTGAGGAAAACTGCCATCCTTAGCTTTCTGGCATACATGGCACTCCAGACCCACAGGAACCTGGTAAATTCTTATCCCTAATTGCCCAGAGGACAGTTAAGAGACAAATGCATGCCTCCAACGCCAGCCTCATCCCCTGAATCAAGGGAGGGCAGGATAGAGAACGCACAAGCGCAAACGGGAGTGCAAGTGATGTATTTGGTGGCGGCATCACACTGCACATTAATCGAAAAGAATAAAAAGACAAATCTGTTCCACGTGGCAACTAGTATACAATGAATGATCAGTTGACAGTAGGCAGAATTGAATGCATTTCCGATAAATGTAACAGATACCAAGAAGCTAAGCAAAGATGACCATTCACTTACATGGTGAGAGCAACCAGTTTAAAAAGTTACACAAAACTAAATAGAAACCTTTCCTGCTGTTGTGCAGTCCCGTTACAGTTAAACGTCGTAAGAGGCAGCATCTGCACTATGGCATTGCCAGCTCTGGGAAAAGGTCAAGCAGCAAATCAAGATAAACTCATTTGAGAAAATGTTATATTCTCATGAAAGGTGCCCCATTGTGGAGTCGAAAGCAAAGGCTCAATAATAGCTAAAATGTCTGAAAATAATATTACAAAGCAGTCTGTTCAACTACCAGCATTCCTGTATGATCTCATCGAGACATGCAAACTGCACTTTAAAACATCAGCAATACACTGCACCCTCAAAGAATCTGTACAATGTCATCTTCAAAGACAGCTTAACATTGGAAATGTCTTGCACGAACAATTTCAATATTTTGCACCATTATAGCCCCATCTATCAGTCTCTCTCAACTGTTTGCCAAAGGTAATTTTACTCCAAACTGAGGCGAACCATCAGGAACAGAACTACTTCTACGCAATTCACGTACAATGCATTGTACATTGATGGTAGGAGACTGAGCACTGAGGAGTATGTTTTTATAGCCAACCAAAAGCACTCCACAACAATTGTTCCATTGTTCAAAAATTTCATCATTTTAGGCTCGATGATACAAAATGCAATAAGGTTAGCTTGTTACCAGTTGCATAAAAGATTTACCTCCATGGTCATTTAGCAACCTCACAAATATGGCATACATGTATAAAAACTTCTGGACAGAACTTAATGTTTGAATTATGTATTTCTCCCAACCTCATTACACGAAGTTATCAAAAGTATTGCTTACACACATGAATGCAGTTTCAGTTTTAATACAGCATGGCTTTAATACCATAGTTTGTTAGCAAACTCACAACGCAAATACAACAAGCAAAGAGAGTGCAAATATTTGTACTGAAATTCCAATCAATACCAAGTTTAAATATGCAATACCCCTCATGAAAAGCAGCATAAAAATATTATGCTGGATCATAAATGGCAAATACATCCAACACAAACTTCCAAAAAGATACAACATATTCACCAAGTATTTTCTTATTACTCTACAAGAGACACATGCAGGCCACACAAATCCGAGCAAATTTGCACGCAAACAATAGCAATTCCTCACTGACAAAAACAAAGCAATTAATTTGAACATATGGGCACATATACATACGCAATTACCCAGGAGTTGCCTTATTTTTCTAAATTTTGGGCTTGGGCCTTCAGAGTCCTTTTGCTTACTCTGGAAGAGTGAATGCGGGTGACAGTCAAGAAAATGAGTATGATGTCATCGGTGAAGAAGCAAGCCCTCATATCCAAACTGTTACTTTTACCATTAATCCCACTTTTTAGCACACCATACATGTGAACTTGATCCTCTTGGCTCCTACTTGGTATCTATCCGGTAAAAAGAGACTCTGCTAAAATTCACAGCCCCTCATCGAATTTAGAACTGTATTCAAGAATCATAACATGAAAACTACATAGCCAAAATTGTTGAAAATTTGGTAAAACTTAATGTTGCCAAAAGAACAGCAATTTTTTTTGCATACCAGCAGTCTCAAATTGGTAATGCATTTTTAATCAAAGCATCGAGTTTTTTTCAAAATGCTGGCTATTCAAAATGCTTGATAATAATTAGGAATTTGGAAAATTGTGGATTAAAAAGGTCATTTTAAAAGCAGACTTAATTATGCCAAATTCACCATCTCTATTGCCAGACTGTTAGAGGAGTTTGTTATTTGTCCAAGTAAATAGATGGAATGTTCAATCAGAAAGAAACTATTCCATTCCAGTAACAATAAACTTAAATAAGGTTACCAGAATAAAACACGACTGCTGTGAATGCACTTGCCATGTATCAGCCCAAGCTTCAAAGTTGCTTTGAAGCAGAGATTATTAACCTCCAAAAGCTATCACTGTGCCATTTGTGATAGTTATGATTCCAACTACTGCAGAATTTTCTCCCCGATTCCCAGAGGCTCCAATTTTGCTTAGGCTCCTTGATGACATGCTTCAAGTTGAGGAGAAAAGCTTAAGATGAAAGTTTATATGATTTTGTTGAGGTGCTATTTTAGAAAGTTTTGCAAAACGGTACACAGCTGTGCAGCTCTGTTAATATTTGTGAGCAATCCAGAAATAAAGATTGCCACTAATGAAGCATAACATTAAAAAGATTGAAGTCGCTGAAAGAGTACAGGAGCAGCAGGTTTTTCTCTGGCTTACTTTAAGCTTCATTTAATTACCAAAGTGAACAAACATAATCAATAGTTGTAAAAATGAAATCCGACACCTGCCTTTATTGTAGATTGTGCTGCAACTGAGTACATTGAAGTGGTACAATTTAGTTAACACTAACCTTGCGTGGTTAATTATGAATCCAGACGTTGATAATTGCATTTCTGATTCATATACAAAACTTGTGACTGTCATTTTGCATGCAATTTTAATACTTTTTAGCACACCATACATGTGAACTTGATCGTCTTGGTTCCTACTTGGTATCTATCTGTTAAAAAAGAGCCTCAGCTAAAATTCACAGCCCCTCATCCAATTTAGAGCTGTATTCAAGAATCATAACATGAAAACTACATAGCCAAAATGTTCAAATAACTCTGAAGAAAACTGATATTTCATTAATGTCATGGCTCCCTGGGATAGTGCACTGGAAATCAAGTCTCAATATTCCCAGAGTCAAATGTCCAGATTTGATGATTTACCAGAATGTCCAATTTTACCTAAAGGCCAAAATCAAATTTTCATCATTCAAAACAATATGATAATACATTGTAAGCAAACAGTTTTAACCAATGACTACCCAAGAAACATGATCTGCAAACTTACAATTTAAACTCTGCCTTTCAAGAAAAACCTTGAAAATAATTGTGAGTGGGAAAAATAGATCTGCAAAGCACAGTTCTAACACCAGACTGGATTAGAACAGCGTATGTGTGGTTTCTTTCATTTCCTTTTTGACTCACTAAGGAGGAGAGAAGAGGGTTGATGTCATCCTTTTCATGTCTCATCTCCTAAACTGAACGAATTTTTTTGGGAAGGGTGGGGTGGGAGGGAGAGCACGCAAGCAAGAGAGCACATGAGCGTGAGAAACTCAGCAGGCAGAGCCTTCCAAAGTCCAATGAGAATCATTGTTGCCCTCCTTTTCGTCTTTCACAAACATTGTCACTAGCTACTAAGTATCGGTCCTTTTTTGACTGACCAATTCAACATCCAACCACGACAGCAAATCAGTCAAGTCCCCAGGACCCGATGACTCCTGGCCCCCACACACAGGTCCTAAAAGTGATAGTTGCAGAGCAGATGGATGCAGGAGCAATGATTTCCCAAAATTTACTGGATTCACGAACAGATTCATCAAGCTGGCAGTTTTAAAATGTTAGACACTTCTCAACAAAGGTGGCATTAAAAAAAAAAGAAAATTATATATCACTTATTCTTGGGGTAGCAATTGCAGGGAAAATGCTGTAACATATATTAGTTAAGTCTAAGCAAATCACTTAGAAAATCAGAATATGATTACAGTATGTAAACATTCTTGTATTGAAGGGTCTAGGCCCGAAACGTCAGCTCTTGTGCTCCTGAGGTGCTGCTTGGCCTGCTGTGTTCATCCAGCTTCATACTGTGTTATCTCGTATTGAAGGTAAATCCTGTTTGTCAAACTTATTGGGAGCTTTTTTCTTAAAAGCATTTATTCACAAAGATAGATAAAAAGGGGAATCAGAAGATACAGAATACTACAATTTCCCAGATACATACAGACACTTACCTAAAACATCATATGGGCAAGATAAGGCCTTATGTCATACTGCTAACAGGTTTGGCTAATGAACAGGAAAATAAAAGAGTAGGTATGCATAAAATATTTTCATGTTTATAGGCAGTAAATATTGACTTTCACGAGGGTCAGTGCTAGAGCGTCAATTATTTAACAATGGCATCATCTTCTGCCTCTTCATCGAGGATAATGATGCATAAATACACGGTCGTCATTTGAAGATAGAGCATTTGAATATGAATTACACTGAACCAATTTAGCACCATCAGCCAGGCTCTGTGGACTTACACAGGAAGCTGCAGATGCTAATACACAGGACTCTCTGCAGACAAATAGCACCTACATGCACTGCACCTGTTTCAACTTAAAATAGATGACAGTCATTCACTGGTTCATCTCTCCGATAATACTCTGCTAATCAGCGTCAGAGTCAATCTGATTGGTTTAAAAATGAACCAAAGTCTGGTGGTTAATTGTCAAACAATATAAATGGGTGCATTCTCCATGACAACAGCTTAACTGGACTCCACTTGCTAACCAATCAGCACTTTTTTTCCCATGTAGTATTCATATTGATTCACCTCAAGTTTCCCTTCTTAGGAATTGTTTGGATGAATAGGAAATGGAAAGCTTCAACAAAATGAGCCGATGCATGCAAGTATCCTAGCTTTCCGATGTTATAAACCCAAGTAGAAAACTCAACTGCAGAGAAGGCCACAAAAAAACTGTAATGAGACAGGCAAATTGAGCTTTCACAACAAGATGGCAGAGCACCATAATGTATTCACTTTGTTCAGAAGATTAGAAAAGATGTGAAACTTGAAAGTTGCTGCCAAATGTTTGGACACGCTTACACAAGGAACACAGGGCACATAGTGAGCAGAGGTAATACGAACTGCAGATGCTGGAAAATCCAAGCTGACAAGGTACAGGCCAAGCAGCAAAGCTGACGTTTCAGGCCTAGACCCTTCTTCAGAAATGGGGGAGGGGAAGGGTGTTCTGAAATAAGTAGGAAGAGGGGGAGACAGTTCGAAGACGGATAGAGATCCTTTTTCTTCTCCACTATCCACCTTCTAGCCACCTCCCCCTCGGTCCCTATTTATTTCAGAATCCCCTTCCCCTCCCCCATTTCTGAAGAAGGGTCTCTCCCCACCCTACCAAAAAACGTTCCTTCAGTTTAGGAGATGAGACATTAAAAGGATGACATCAATCCTCTTGTGTCCTCGTTACAATGAGTCAAAAAGGATTTGAAAGAAAACCACACATACATGCGCTTTGCAGATCTATTTTATGCGTTTCCCACTCTCAGCTTTCCTGCTCGGCATGCGGCGTTCATTCAGCTCTGCACCTTGTTATCTCGGATTCGCCAGCATTTACGGTTCCTACTATCTCTCACCACCACCAGCAATGTTTCTCCCGTGTATCATGCCTTACAACGATGAAAACTAGTGTTTTTACACAAAACCATTCACAAACTCCAACAAGCTTCACTTCACAATTTTTAAATTCTGACGCTGTTTTGAAGCCAATAGGAGTTATAGTTAAAATAAATTGAAATGGACATGGCAAAATGTTCTCCAAAGCATGCTAAATTGAATCTGCCTAGTTATCCAGACACAGGAAATACTGAAGAATGTGACAAGAAAGCTACAATAGTCCATATATTGACTAAGACAGGATGCCATAATCAGGGTTATTAGCTTTATAAAAATGCAGGTATACTCTCTATAGGATTTCAACAGTTTAGGATGGATGCTTTCGACAGACAAACAAAAAAGAGTTAGCCATCCAGTTATTCACTTGGCCAAGGATGGCATCAGTGTCTCTACCTGATCCCAATGATCTCCTGGACTGGTTTTGATTGCCTGAAGGGTGAGAGGAACTCAAACTCCCCCGCCCCTTGAATGGGCCCTGGTTTTTTGGCTCTCCTATATTATTTGGCTGGGGCAAGGAAGGGTGGAATGGAAGTGGTAAGGAAGCGTTTAGCTATTCTGCAGCTATCACTGTGTAGCATGAGCATGATTGTCATCAGGAAGTACCAGCTGCTCATAAGTTATAGAACAAAGACAAGATTTATATTTGGTCTGATAACCAACACAGCAAATTTGTCATCCACTGCAGCCTCAATGAGATGACATTAGAGAAAAGAAGAACAGTCTTGTCCATGTGGGAATCTTTTGACTTGCACCAAGTCCAGAACAGTTTCTCTCAGTCATTTTGGAATCACAAGGATTAGGGTAATCTCCAGTATCAAATTTTGATATTGATCTTCAGTACACAAGAAACAATTTCAATATATAGAGCAACAAATGAAAACATCACAACAAAAATTCTTTACTGAGGAAACAAACACTCAGTTCAACATTACATGTTATGAAAACTTATGAAAGGCAATCTCTTAAGCAAGCTGCAAAAGTCATCCATCCTCATGCAATACTTAAACTGCGATTAGGTCTTTTTGACCTTCAAGTGTTGACATAAAAAATGCACACCCCAAACAATCTATGGGGCCAAGTCAAAGCAAAAACTTTACATAAGAATGTTAAAGACAGCTTTTTTAAAAAAAATTCCCCACACTACTGTTGTACTGTTTGTTCTCTCACACAATTTGCTACTGAAATCTTAAATATGCTCTTGCAAAACGTCAAGACAGCAAAAGTCGGGTTTTCAAGACATGGTTAGCTCACGGGGGCACAAGAGAGAAACCAAACAATTAATGTTCATCGTTAGGGTTGGCCCAGGGGAAGACAGAATATAGTACTGTGAGCTGAACAGATAGTCTCTTGTCCTTGTCATTAAAGACTGTCATGTTACTTGGATTTACCAGAAATTCTGTTCATACTGCATCACCTTACCTACAGTCTGTGGTATGTATGGAGCCAGCAGTTTGGCCTTTTTCTTTTCATAGCCTTTCTGAGTAATATCACCTGAATGGAAAGAAACAAAATTGTCTTAATAACACAACTTTTGGATAACAATGTTAGTACATACATTATCACACAAAGCTGCTAATCCAATTTTTAGCTGTTGTACAGCACCAGTTGCCAAAAACATTATAGAACAGAGAACATTACAGCACAGTACAGGCCCTTTGGCCCTCGGTGTTGTGCCAACCTGTAATAACGATCTGAAGCCCATCTAGCCTACGCTATTCCATGTACGTCCATTGACGCTTCTCATTAAACAGATGGATATGTTAATGAAATCTCAGTTAATATTTTGGGTTCAGTGACTCTTCTTCAGAACTTTGCCTTCTGTATTTGTGAAAAAGGGTCACTGGACCTGAAATGTTAACTCTGATTTCTCCCCAAAGATCCTGCCGGACCTGCTGAAATATTCTGGCAACTTCTCTTGTTCTGAATTCTAGCACCTGCAGTTGTTCCAGTTTCTTGGAAATGTTCACAATTTGTTTAACTGACTTTGCATATCGATATCAACTCCTCAGCTGGGTGCAAGTAATGTCACACAAAGCACTTGAAACAAGATCTTTGTACTCAAGATTTAAAGGCACAGGATCGAAGATGCTGCTTGGCTTGCTGCGTTCATTCAGCTCCACACTTGGTTATCACCGATTCTCCAGCACCTGCAGTTCTCTTGCTTCTTAAAGATAATGGCAAGTCTGGGTGCTATCTTTTGGATGACCTTACACAAAACAGCATGCATATTATTCAGCATCAGTTAACAAATGACAAAGATGACAGGCATAGGATAGGCAAGCAGTGATGCAATACACAATACCTGTTCTGCCAAGATGGTTCGGCCACACGTTTGGTGCAGAGTAAATTTACCTGACATCTCACAGCACAAGATCTATGTTCATCTTCAATTTGAAATACCCAATACAGAACATTGTTCCTTTCCTGTTAACAAATACAGTGACAGACAAAATGTCTTGACAAACATGTCGGTGGTATTTGCATTCTGTGTTTTAACACTATTTTCAGTTAATCTCAATCATCCCTGTCATATACATGACATACAAAAGCGTGATGCAAGTCTCCAGAACACCTGAGGTTCAAAGTATATCAGCATCTCAGGTTTCTCATTACGTAATTTGTATCACCTCAAATCTCTAGTTTAAACAATAATTGCAGAAGATCATGAGTACTCCTTTATGAATAGTGAAGACCTTTGACACAGAACCATAACAACAAGGAAAATCTGCAACTTCAAAAGATTTGTAGAATCCACAATTTTAGAACAATGTACGTAAAGAATTTTTAAAGCTATAAAATGGAACCAATTGTAATTCTCTTAGTTAATAAGAACACAAGTCCATGTGACCTGACAACTATTGATCTGGAAAGGAAATCAAGGAAAAATCCATATGGCTGGTAAATGCAAAGCAGTGCTGCCAACACTAAGCAGACGTGCAGGCCAAGCAGCTGAAAGGGTGAGATCATCACACACAGAAAATGCAAGCAGAGACAGAAAGGAACGCAGAGAATTCTTATGGTTGACAAGTTGTAAATCATGCTCAGTTTTTCTGTCTGGCGCGAAAAGAGACAGGAGCTCAAAAGGTACAGTGCAAGCTGGCTAAAAAAAAAAGGGTGAAACCTGGAAGGACTCGTGAACAACTTGGACACTAAACAGCAAGGTTTATTTCCCAGAATTTTATTTCCCAAACTGCTCTTGGTCGGTGTTTCAAATTAAACTCCTGAACATTGCAAAATCAAGATTCTCATGCCTTAACGGCAAGCGAGTTCAGAGAAACATGCCTTGCTGACGATTCCTGTATCCACAAAAAGAAATCTATTATCAGGGAAAACTCCTGACATATCCAACGTGAATAAAGAACAGCACACTGTGAAACTGAGAGGCTACTCTGTCCGCAGACATGATTTAGGTGTTTGAGCTGGTCTCCGATAGACCTTTATTGCATTGACTATTGAAAAGATTGAAGGCTGATTCTGTTTTGGGTACAATTAAAAGGTTAAAATGTCAAGTTTTAGCTTCAGTTTCAGAGTCAGGGGTTTTTTTTTAAAAAATCACTGCTTTTATGTCCCTGTGTATTTCCAAATGACACTTGAAATTTTAACCAGTCTAGTGGCCTTTCGAAGCAAAAAGCCCAGAGGTTGCCATGGCAAATATTTCTGAAGTGCGAGGTGAGAAACAAAAATTGTTGAATTTATTTTAAAAATATGATTCGCAACGAATCTGATAATTTTGGCTGCAGATATTTGTTCAATCAAGAAAAATCAGATTCTCTGTGTTCACAGAAGGACAAGTACTTCTAAGGCCAAGGAACTCTGTAAATGAAAGGACAACTCCAGCAATGGAATAGATGCCAGAAGCATATCCGCAGACACAGAGGTATGACATGAGAGCGTCAACAACACCAATATTCAGACCAAGTGAACATATTGGCAACACTGTATCCTCGGCCTGAAGTACAATCTACGCAAAATAAAATCGGAGAAAAATACACAACTGCCTCAGTCTGAATAGATTTATAAACTATTGTCGTAAAAGACGTTGTCGCTGGGTTCAGTCTATTGAGTGAGTTTTAACCTCAAAGTTCTTTTTAAACCAATTTTTCAACGTTAGTGGAATTTCTGTTTTGTTCCAACTTATTTTTGGGTGCTCAATTTAATCCAAATGCAAAATAGCTTTTGCATTCCCCGCTCGTGAAATTTTATAGGTTTACTTCCACAAACAGAACCAACATTACAGGATTGGAACTAAACATAGGAAATGGTAAAACTTCATGAAGTTTATTAATTGGTTCTCTCAGTACATGTAATCAGACCATCCATCTTCACAGTTACTCATTTTCTCATATGATTCTTCCAAATATTCTTTCCCTTAACTGACAACGGACGATCAAACAAGATTCCAACTAACGTCCAGCACATTCAACATTCTCAAATTTCATCAGTGATGCCAGTTATGTTTTAATTCCAATTCTCATGTGCTTGTTAATTCACATTTAACTTGCCTTATTTCTAATTCATGTCAAAAGTTGATCTTGAAGTGATAAAATTAAAAGAGTGAAAGCTCATCAGTAATTTCTCCACATAAAGGTCATTTGGTTCTTCAGGCTCATGGTTCCCCATGGAGACAGAGACAATATCCAAAAGCTTAATATTTGTAATTTAGGAAAATTAAGACAACAGTTAGCTGAGTGTATTATATTGAAAAGCTGTGTGGGCTACAATGTCAGAACCAAATTTAATAGTATAAACCTTTTACTTTGGAAGGCAAATGCTCAATTCCGGCTTAACTAATCATTTTAAGTAATTAGTGTAACAATAGATAATCGCTCACAAAAGACGCATTGCATTTCACCTAGCGTGCTTTGTGCTAAGAGGAACAGCGCAAGATCCTACTTGCCATTATGCAGTTAAAGCCAATATCTATAAGTTCTACAGGGTACTACATTTGATGTTGAGCTTTCATTGAATCATGATAGAATCCCTACACTATGGAAATAGGCCCTTCGGCCCAACAAGTCCACCCCGACCCTCACAGCATCCCACCCAGCCCCATCCCCCTATAACCCACCTAATCTACACATCCCTGAACACTACAGGCAATTTAGCATGGTCAATCCAACTAGCCAGCACACTGTTGGACTGTGGGAGGAAACCCATGCAGACATGGGGCAAGTGTGCAAACTGCACGCAGTCACCCAAGGGTGGGATTGAACCCAGATCACTGGCACTGTGAGGCAGCAGTGATAATCACTGAGTCACCATGCTGCCTTTGTGCGACATGTAGAACTCCGATTAAAATTAAAGCACATATTATAGCTTTTGCATTTCTCGCTTGTGAAATTTTGCATGGTTTATTTCTGCAAACAGAACAAACATTACAGGATTGGAATTAAAACATAGGCAATGGTAAAATTTCATGCAGTTTATTAATTGTTTCTCTCAGTACATGTTATCAGTCCATCCATCTTCACAGATTTCTAGACACTGATCTCAAGTCATTCACTGAATTGTAATCTTGGTTCTCCTTCCTTGCGTGGAGGTTAAGATAACCTGTCTCGCCAACTAACAGCCTTTACCACTAAACACCTTACTGATATTACATGCAAGTATATATGTATTTGCAAATATTTCTCCCTTCACTATGTAAAATTGGAGTAGGTCACTCAAAACTGGAAAATTTCAGACTGAATGGGCAGGAAAAGCAGCAAATGGAACTTAATCCAAGGAAGAACAAGAGAATACCTATATGGGGAGGGCAAACAAACCAAGGAAATACAGAATACTCAGGAGGTTGAAAGGGGAAGATGTCGAGAGGCACACTGGAATGCATGGCCACATGTCCCCGAGAATGACAGGGTGAGCAGATGAGGTGTTAATCACATCATCTGGGGTGGTTTCCTTCAGTGGGGAAAGTATTTAATACTAAAACAAGGATGTCGCACTGCAACTATACAAGACCACATGATGCCAAGCACAAGTTTTCTGGTCATGTTACAGGGAGGACATAATTGCTCTGGAGACAAAGAGCAGAGGAGATTTACAAGAACGTCATTACTTAAAATCAGATTTCTATTTATCCAATGTACTGGCCCCACTGCATACAGCAGTCTTCAACTGTTCAGCCCCAAGGTCTGAAATGCCTATCATAACTACGCATCTCCTTCTTTCAGATGCTCCTTGAAACTGATTCCTTGAAACTGATTCCTTGAACCCAATGATTGGAGGCAATTAGGTAAGTAAACAAACAAACAAACAAACAAAGTCCTGTGTTAGAAATAATAGGAACTGCCGATGGTGGAAAATCTGAGATAACACGGTGTGAAGCTGGATGAACACAGGAGGCCAGGCAGCAGAGGAGCAGGAAAGTTTAACATTTCGGGTCGAGACCCTTCTTCAGAAAAGGGGGAGGGGGATTGAAGATGGATAAAAAGGAGAACATAGGGTGAGAGGAGACAGACAGGTCAAAAGCGGCAAGGGTGGAGCCAGAGAAGGTGAATGTAGCTGGGGACTGGGGGAGGGGATAGGTCGGTCCAGGGAGGACAGACAGGTCAAGGAGGCTGGATGACGTTAGTGGTATCAACGTGGACTTCATAAGCTTCAAAACTTCCCCTCCCCCAACCACATCCCAAAACCAGCCCAGTTAGTCCCTGCCTTCCTAACCATTCCTCCCACCTCAAGCCCCCTTCCCCAACTCCATTCACCGTCATGGCTCTAAACCTGCCTCTATGACCTGTGTCTCCTCTCACACTAACTTCTCCTCCGTCCATCTTCTATCCGCCTCCCTATATATTTCCGAAACCCCTTCCCATCCACCATTTCTGAAGGGTCTCGACCCAAAACGTCAAACTTTCCTGCTCCTCTGATGCTGCTTGGCCTGCTGTGTTCATCAAATTCAGAGTAGATGACTATTTGGCTCCTTGAGCCTGCTCTGCCCTTCAATAACATCATATATCTGACTGCAGCCTCAACTCAACTTCCTTGTTTGGCTCCTAATACTCAGACTTCTTATTTACTGGAGAAGCCATTCTCCTTTAAAAATATTCAATGACTCAGCCTCACTGAGTTCAAGCATCTCATAATACCAGAATAATGTGGTAAAAGGTAGTGGCATAATAACTGATTCATCAGAGGACTACAGCATCAACTGACGTATGAACTTAACTTACTCTTTCAAAAGTATGATTTTCATTCGATTCAAACAATCTCTGACCTGCTTCAGAGTCAAAAGCCTTCCTGCAAATTATTAATTCAGCCATGCCACTAGATCCACTATTCAGACAAACACAGAGGTACAACAAAACCATATTTGTTGGCTTCAAAGCTCCATCTGCAGAGGGGCAGTGAAGCAGGATATAAAATAGACACCGTCAGCAGGAAACCAAAATCAGGTGATTCAACTCTGTGCTGTGGAAGGGGGAGGGTTGAGGAAGAACACATGAAAAAACACAAAACTGGCAGCCAAAGGAAACAAAAGTCAGCAACAGGAGTGTTAAAAGGAGCAATAAACACATTTCTAACAGTTCATTGTCACTGCAGAGCAAACAGGGTAATTTAACCACAACTGAAATTTATTAAATGGACAGAGTAGTTGAAACAATCACAAAACTCACCATAAAAAAAACCAGGTTCAAAAATCTGAACACTGCAAATTTTCAGTCAGTTCACCGCCTCAAACTAAATAAATTAAGCACATTAAATATTATACTAATGTGGTTGCTACACTACACGATCAATTACTAGAAACACCATAAATAAGTCAAAGATTTGCAAACAAAACCCTGTTAAGTAAAAGCTGGACTAAATGTGGACACTCCAAGTGCAACCTTGTGCAGTTTTAACACGTAAATAGTTAAAAAGAGGAGCCAGAGGCAAACTACTCACTTTTAAACAAATGCACATCGTTACTATTGCACACAAAGAAGCAGTATCCCATACCTTATGTCATGACTGGAAATGCAGCGTGTATCCCACAAATTTCAACAATCCATACAATCAAGTTTTGTTTTGGCCTTCCTCTGAAACTGATCTTAATGCTGTCTTTCCATGGAGATTAGTTTGCTGTTGAATGATTTAGTCATGTAGAGATGAAATCCGAGTGCTTTTTAGACTAAAATATCAGCATCAAGGGCAAAGCCTATACCACATTAAGACGCAACATTGAGACTATTATTGGGTCAATGGCCGTCAAAGAGAGTTGAATGCAAACATGTCGATGTGCAGCTCCGGCCAATCAATCCTTCCCCATCTGAGTCAGACAGTACAGTGTGGAGCTTCTTTGTTTCCTGTTTTAAGAGCTCAGAGGCTGAAGGCACCACACAATGATTTTCTTTACACAAAGGACAAACACTGCCTGAATTCAGGCCATCAGCCATGGCTCTTGCAATAACCACTCCCGCACCCCCTGAAAAACTCATTTCAGCCCCGAGGCACTTGACAACCAGCTGTCATCACTCAATTCCGGCAGCTTTCTCCAAGATGTTATGATATGACAAAGCAGTCTAATGCAGAACCCCAGTTAAGTTGAAGACACCACAGCGTGAATCAAGGAAAACAGCTGAGCCATAAGGTTCAGCAGGTCAGAAGTAACTGAGGGCTGATAATTTATGGAGGTGGTGGATCACAGTTATACTGCATGGTAAATAGACCTGCCTCGTGCTGCAGATTCATTAAATTGCATTTCAAAACAGCACAGGACAACTTCTAATATATCTTGCGAAATATTTAATTCACTTCAGATACTTAAACTTTGCAATTCATGATTTCAGGGCAACAACACAGACTGGCAAAAAGATAACCTCAACACACACCTACCCGCGCACACTTGGAGAATGGCATTGGATGGGATTCTATCAGATATTGAGGCAATCAATGAATCTGCTGTTAGCTCAAACACTAAAGAATTCAGGCATTTTGAGGTCTCTCTGCATCAAATTCCAAATTCACTCGACTTCAATAACCCAAAAGCAAAATTAAGTAGATTTATTAAGACAGAACACCAAAATTAAAAGCCAGTTGCCCAAATACGTGCATCTGAGGCAGAGGAACATAAAACAATAAAAATCAATGCAGAGACAAAAGGACAAACAACTAACTGCTTTGACAAAGGAGGCAGGTTTTAAAGGAGGGCCTTAAAGGCAGACAGATGGAAGTACACAAAAGGTTAAGGGTTGGATTTCCAGAGTTTTGCGCTTAAATGACTAAAGCCATTAGTTGAGAGTGCAGAGGACAGAAACAGAAAAGTGAGGAGTGCTCTTGATTTCTGAGTTGGAGAAAGGCTCAATTTTCAAGGAGTTGTACAATTGGAAAGGGTTACGGAGAAACAGAGCTGGGAGACTATTGAGGGAGTTGAATAAGTGGACGAAAATGGTGAACATCCAGGAGTTGTGAACCAGGACTCAAACATAGATCTGTGAGCGCAAATGTGAAGGTCAGAGTATAGACAGCACAGCTCTGTGCAAGTTCAAATTTATCTGAACATGTCGGAAGTAATTACAACAACTGAATCAGAGGGCAACAAAAACATGAACATGGTTCAACACCAAATAAGCTGAGGCAGAAGGGAAAAAAATCATGTGACAGAAATGGAGGGAAGCTTGGAAGATCAGCTCAGGGTAAATAGGGCACAAAGGCTAAGCTTGAGAAAGGTGATCCAGAAGGGAGACAAATGAACAAGAAGAAAATCAGGTTGGGGTGGGGACTGAATTCAATAGTTTTTGTCTTCCAAGAATTTAATTTCGTGACAAACTCTTGACTGCAAAAGGTTACTGCAACATTACCAGAGCTGCTTTCACTAAACAGGGGTGCATTTTTAATATTCATTCATAGGATATGAGCGCCACTGACTAGGCCATCCCTAACTGGGAAGAGAGCAGTCGAGAGCCAGTCACATTGTTGTGGGTCAGATACAGGTCAGACCATGTTCCTTCCCATTAATAACTCAGTTCACCCTTTGTCATCTGAAGGCAAAGTATGTACAGTGGACAAGCCGAATATACTAAATTTCTCAATTATGGGAAGTCGATCTGTTTCGATAACCGATGAGTAAAATGAAATCAGTAAGCATTCAACCAGGCAACCACAATACGACCCAGCGCTGAGCTAGAAACCAAATCATGTAGTCTGATGCCTTTTCTCAATAACAAATTAAAAATTTGGCACTACTTTGTTAAATTTGTGTCTCAGTTTATTAGGAAATGAGGTAACTGTCATTAGGATGCTTGGAACGTAATGAAAAAACTGTACCACAGGATAATCATTTTTTTTCAGATACACATTTGGCTACATGATTTCAAATAAGATGCCATTTCATAGATGCAACGTACTGATGAAACTTCCTGCCAAGAACTGCTGCCCAATCAGAAATGAACTCAAAAATAACCATGATCAATTAAAAGATCCTGAGCGTAAAGCAGCAACTGGCATATTTGTGTTTATTGCAAGAGGACGCAGATAGGGATGTTCCATTGTAATTATACTGTTCTGATCTCTTGTTTGAAAAAAAGATATGTGCATTCAAACTCGTTCAAGGAAGGCTTGTTTCAGATTCCTGGGATGAGGGGGTTAACACATGAGAAAAGGTTGGGCATGTCAGCCCTGAGTCTACTGGTGTTTAGAAAATTGAGGGGTAATTTTTCTTGTAATATCCTGAAGAGACTTTCAAGGTGGATGCTGAAATGATGTTGTTATTCCTTGAGAGAGATACCAGGCCTCGAATAAATTTTAAAAACAAGAGGTATCCCTCCAATACCAGAGGACTCACCTTTACTGGCTCCATCCCACCTTCTTGACCCGTCTGTCTCCTCTCGACCTATCTTCTCCCCATCCATCTTCTACGCGCCTCCCCCGGTCTCCCTGTTAAGTTCAGAATCCCCTTCCCCTCCATTTCTGAAGAAGGGTAAAGGACCGAAACGTCAGCCTTCCTGCTCCTCTTGGCCTGCTGTGCTCGTTGAGCTCCTCACCTTGGTCTCTCCATTTCCCTTTTAGCTTTGACAATCTACAGAATTCGTCACCCACACCCTCACGCTCAGGTGCAACATGTTCTTCCTCCACCACCTGCTCTTATCTGGCTTAGTAGTGTCAAATGTCACATCCCTAAAAACTTTGAAAATCCAAATACACCATATCTACATTGCCTTTAATCAAGCTTGTTGGTTACTTGCTCAAAAGAAGTTCTATTTCCACAAACATGATTTCCGACTCTCAAAGCTGGGTTGAATATGCCTGAACACGTTGGCACAAAAACGTTCCAACAAACAAACTGATAGCATTTGGAGTAGTGCCAGAGGTTGCACATCAGGCCACTGCAGAATTTCAAACACGGCCAGGTGCTTTGGAAATGCCAAGTAAATTGTATTTTCCAATGAGCTCTTCCCCTACATCTGAAACTCAAAGAAACCAGTAAAAACTCAAGAGGGTTATGACTAACTTCGGCTCATTAATTACTCAAGAAATGTCAGAGGATGAAGAATATTCTAACTCATCTAACTATTAAATTGACTCCCAGGCCCCTGGCAACCCATGTTGACCACACCCTGCAGTTCCTCCTGCAAAACTTAATAAATCATGGATTTTAGCAATTTCCTCATGAAAGACATCACGGTTTGTGCTTATGTCCAATTCCACACAGGCTAATTGTCATCAATAAATTTGTGATGACCTTACCCAAATGTCTGACCAGATTAGTCACACATGACTTACATATCACAAATGCTGATGTTTACTTGTGGAAACAGTCACTCCGTTTCTGAAGTTAGATTCAGGTAACTTGTGCAAAATGGATATTAAACTCAAATGCATAGTTTCCCTGTTACCTCCTCCATTCCGTTGAATAATGAAATATCATCACCTAATTTGTAATGCGTTGACAACTCCCAAATCTACAGAACTGTGTAAATACATGTGAAATTTTCTCACCGGTTTCTTTTCATATTTTATCAAACCATAGGTTCTGGAGATCTACCTACCTTTAAAGTGCAGGATTTTCAAAGCTTGCTTTTGTACAACTAACGTAAAATCTACTCAATTTCAAGCTGTCTTGTAGGACTTTTTAAAAATAGATGTAATTATATTGCTGGCCTCTCAAATAGAAATGGCCCAAGATGCATGCTGGCAATAATAGTCACAAGCGTCACTAATGACTTTTTTCATTAGGTAATTTAATTAGCTTTAGCAGTTCAGCTCAGATTGCATGCAAATGTAACACTAAGAGCATTTACAGTTTGCGAAGAGCTTCAAGGTGACAGCAAAACCAAATGCTGACTAAACAATCAAATTATACCAAGACAATTTTGTGTCTATCAATAATTTAAAATAATATGAATATACTGTGAACATTCACAGAACTGACAAAGTGAGTGAGACTTTCAGAGTTATGCTTCAAATTACTTAGAGGAACTACAATGCAGCTAAATCACATCCAGTATGATGGCGGCTAAACTACCTTCTGTGTAGAATGTTTCTATCCAATCTTGATGCAAATTTCTCAGACTTGAATTTCTAACCTGGTTCTTATTTTACATGCAGCTCAAATGTGCAAAGCTCCCCTCTATCAACTAAGTTCTGAAACGTTTCTCATCCTACCACTCAAGATTGGAGGTACAAGCAGACAGTGATCATTGCAGAGATAATCTGAATCAAGCTAGTTAATCTCAGTATTCAAGAGCTTTCTTCAAAAGGAAGTTCTGAATGCAGACTTTAAGCATCCTTCTCACTCATTCACAAACAGCTTTAGTCCACAAGATTGCACGTTGGACTCAGCTATACTCTTAAGAACCTATGCCAGACGCTGTCTAACAACTCTTTTCCACAGAAATCTTTACAAGAATGGCCCCTCATATATCCTTGCACTGTTAGTGTAACCAACAGTATATAAACGTTAACCTGAAGTCAGTAAATACAATACAGAATTAATTTCCAGTGACCAAAAGAAACCTGTATTTTGATGTTAATCACCCTGTTTATTCAGAGACTCATCTCATTTGTCTCACATGAGAGAAAGACTTCAAAACATCATCATGCTCAGTCAGCCAGGAAACATCAAAACCCCATCTAAAATTGATTCCACAATCATGTCCACATCTGAGCCCATACAGTGCATCTGAATGACACTGCTGCTTTTCTTATTTGGGATGACTGTCTGTTTGGGTGAGGAAAAGAACATTTCTCAGAGATCGAAGCATCTGAGTCTATGATAATCAACACTTCTTCCAGCATCTTTGTCTCCCAACCCACCAACCTGCAAGGTGAAAACCACATGACCTTGTGCCAGAAACTATATTAAGACCAGGAATTTATTTCACAACCATTTGAAACTTTACCATTTCAGACCAGCAGACATTTTGCCACCAGACTTTGAAAACCAACCAAATTGCTAGAACAGTACAATATTTCACATTCCATATTGAGACCTGCCAACAGTTGGAGAACAATGCAGTGGGCAAAAGCTTTGCTATCTTCATCTAAGTGAAAGAAAGCAACAGAAACAAGTACTTTACAACGACTTGCATCTGACATCCTTAAAATCCCAGTATCACAATATCCTTAATCTAAAAAGAAGTGCAGAAAAGTCGAACAAAAATAAATTGAGGTTGAAGTTAGCAACAATGCATCAACAATAACTTAGTTTCTAATAGGTGCACCTTAAAGGAGTGGCAAGTCAGAAAGTTTATAAAGAAAATTCAGAGTTAGGTCCGAATGGCCGACAGCGTGGCCACCAACAGTGGGAGGCCCAGAGCTGAAAGAACACAATTTTCTAAGCCAATTGTAAAAAGTGGGAGGTGGTTGCAGTCATGGAGGACGTAGATTTATGATGTAGTAGTGCATAATAATGATGTAGCAATCATATTTGAAGTCACATGTTCAAGTCTGCAAGGACAGCAGGAACAGTGTTGACAAGGCATGATTTCATTACTGTTACAGAAAAGAGAGTGTAGAATTGCATAAATTAGGTCCTGGAACTTGAACAGGACAAGTCACTTAGCTAGGAGAAATGAGCAGGAAAAGGCAGAGAAGTAACTCCGTTAATAAACCACGGTATGAGTACGAGTACAACAGATGCAGATGACATGAGTTCAAGAAACCAGGAATGCAGTAGTTGTTTTGGAAGAGATTTAAAAAGAAACAAGGCAGGCAAGAAGTCACTTTAAGGAGTGGTTCACAGGCCTTCTAACAGCAAACGTGAGAAATTCGAATATAAAAGGAGAAAATAAAAAAGGAGGCCATCAGAAATAGCAATAACGCAGAATTTTAATCTATATTTACTGGAAAAATCAAGTGGGCGAAGGTAGCCGAGGTAAGCTATATTTTCAGCATAGATCCTTAGAACAGGTCATTCTTCAGCCAACCAGACGGCAGGCTATACCAAACCCAGGATTGTGTGCAACAAGGTCAGTTTAATGAACAACGTCATTCAAAGTGCTCTTTGGTAGCAGCAATCACGCATACAATTTAGGTTACTTTCCATTTTGGAAGAAGAGCGTTGATCCAAGGCTGCCATTCTAAAGGGCATGAAAGTCAAGACTGCCGAACTGAAATGGCAAAATACATTAGTGAAGAGGTCAATTGAGATACATTTGCAGTTATTTCTGGGGATATTTCAAAATATACACAAATGATGTGGTCCAACAAGAAAGAATTCCCAGTGGCAGACCTACAATTACTGGTGAACTAAACATTTTAAAGATGGCAAACTTAAAGTGAAAGCATGCACTTACTCCAAGGTGGGAGATAGGTCAGAATTTCAATAACAGCAAATATAGTGAGTTGAAATATAGTATTAGAATTTTTACAAATTTTTTCTACAAGTTGTCAAAGTGAGCAGTTTCCTTATAGAAAGTGAATGATGAAATAGGAATAAAAAAGTGAAGCTGTAGACAAATTCAAGAGGTCTTTTGCCTCAGTCTTTATTGTAGACAATAGAAGTGACATCAGAAAATAAATCATGGATGAGAGAATCTCAAAAATAACAAGTCATGAAGCAAGTAGTATGGTGTGAAATGTTGGAGATGCTGGCTGACATGTCCCTGGTCCTGAAGCTAACATCGTGAATATTTTTTATAAGGTGCTGGTGGATTGAATTCTACGAAACAGATGGATGAAAGGTTAACAGCATGATTAGTAATGTGGAACTGAGGTTGCAATCAGAATAGCTACGATTTTATTAAACGGCAAAACACGGATAAGGACTCAAGCCCTACTTCAATGTGAAGACCGAAATGAGAACTGGTTGAAGAATCATTATAGTCAAACTACATTGACATTTACCAAATACTTCACACTGGGATTCACTTCAAGTGTTTCAATGTGCCATATGAAACACTGGAAAAGGATCTGAGAGACAACATGCAAGAAAAGATATCCAATTGAGATCACAAGTATACCCTGTTGTTAAACTTCCAAGTTATGCCATTACTTGAAAATGTATGGAGGAAAATAGAAGCACATTGCTGAGGATGAAGCACTCAGCCAATCCAGAGAAGTAACCAACACTGTCATAGCACAAAGCTCAGCTGGGAGAATAGCACCTCATTTTTCACTTGGGAACTTCTGGATTCACTGTTAAGTTCAACAATTCAGGGATTGAATATCTTGCCCCAACCCTCGCACAGCAGGCCCTGTCATCACATGGAGCTGTGACCATGCAGAAGCCATTGTCAGCTAGTAACGGGCCCTATTATTCTCCCAGGGTGACCTCTACCCACTCGTTTGTCTGTCCAACTGATTTGCTCTGCTTTCGGGCTCTATCACCACTTCTCAAATACTCAACACCAACCCCCTCCTCATGTTCTACATACATACCAACTTGAGTTACCAGCAGTTCTGAAGATGGGTCAACGCACTGGAAATGTTAACTCTGCACTCACGACACGGATGCTGCCAGACCTGCTGAGTGTCTCCAGTAATTTCTGGTTTGTTTTGGATTTCCAGCAACCAAAGTTCTTTTATTTTTTTGTTAACGAATTTTCATACAGCTAGCTGACAGCAACTTTTGAATATTCACCATTCACTCTTCACCCATCCTCACTGAAGTCACACCTCGGGAACAGTAAGATTATTACCTAAACTTCAGGCACAAACACTCGGACACAATTTATGTTAGTTTGTGACCCACGTGTACAAAACATGCTTATAATATTCAAGAATTTTCAGTAAATTTTCCCAGTAAAATTGCATCCCACACTTCTGAAGGTGAAGCCAGATGTTGGACCCATGTGTTGCACTTGTCATAATACAGCCAAGTTGAGCAGTTAGCACAACAAAAGCAGAGGTGACATTTAACGTGATTTTAAAAAACGCCGCAGATTGGGACATCAACCTCAAAAAAAAAACTAACATTGCTAATGGTGCTGTCACTAGAGTAGTGAATTTGTTCTAGGTACAGGGGTGGCGGGGGGGGAGATGCGGGGGAATGACAGTTAGACCAAGGAACTGGAGGTTGACAAATAATTACCTATTCAATAGAGAACCACTGTAGCAGGATCGAAGAGGAGGAGCAAAAAAGTGAAAAAAAAAATGGTAGAACGTTAATCCTGGAGATTTTTGCCTTGGGGGAAAAAAAAAGAGGCAACAATGCCAGTCTGGCAGAGTTCTGGAAGGATACCGCAGATTGTGCCCAAGAGGAAGCTGTGTACAAACACTTGGATGCCTTTGATGAATGCCATATTTAAAGCAGCTCACATTTTCTCTCATTTTCAAGCAACGATGCTTACACAGGAAATCAAAGGCTTATGTGACGCATCCATGTTGCCAACTTCAAAGCACAACTTACAAGTGCTCAGTGCGAACAAGTATTTTGTTCAGTTCAAGCACAGAGTTTAACACCAAAAAAATTTACAACACAGGCCACAGTTGCAAAATCTTGAGAAATAAACAAACATTCACTCCAGAAATAATGGTACCACTAAGACTGATACAATAAAAACACACAAGTGCAGTCCACTAAAAGATTTGGCAAACTACTTTCTGAAAAACAGATATCACAAAACATGTCGAAAAAGCCAACTGGGTGACATAAACAACGTACTAAACAGCCTGCCATTATAAACAAAAAGACAGTACTGATTAAAATCCTGTATATAAACTAACATTTTTCCAACCACCATCAGTTCGGAGGAAGGGTCACTGGACCTGAAATGTTAATTCTTTTTTCCTTCACAGATGCTGCCAGACCTGCTGGGCTTTTCCAGCAACTTTGTTTTTGTTCCTGATTAAAACTAGACCTGGCTGCAGCTTCTAAGTTCCAATAATTAAGGTGTATGAATATTTTTGGACATTTGTGCGAAAACAAACTAGGTCAACCAGAGAGTAGATTCCTTTCAAAACAAATTGTGACCATGTAGGCATTGTTGCTGAGAATGGCAAATGGCTCACCCAGAGCTCAGGGAAAGACTAAATGCAACCTGGACACATGCCCTCACAGCTCTAACATGTTCAAGAATTCATAATCACACCCACTTGTGCACCACATTCACATACACAAGAAACAACTCAGTATCTTCAGAACAATTCAATTAGGGCGATGACAGAGGAGCACAGTTGGCCAAAACTCATCTCTGTTTGCACAGTTCATCTTCTGTTTTTCACTTACTGTCTGGATGAAGAAAATTACTGGGGTCATCAGAAAGGAATGTATGAACATTCCTCCTGGACACTACAACATGCAGTCTTCACTTGACTTTTACAAGGTTTTCCCTGTAGTTTTTATTACTGCAGATATTTTTAATTAGCCAACTTCAACATGTTACGACCTACATCTGAGCAAATGGGACTTGAACACAGGTCTTCTAGCCCAGAGGTGGGGACATACCAGAGCACCACAAGAGACCACTATTTTACTCTATCATTGGGAAACTGAACAAAACAAAGCTCTGTATAGTTACATGCGAAATTCAGCTTGCATGGAGACAGAGAGTGTATGAGTAGGTCAGTCTTTTTCAGTCTGCTCTGTCAATGTGTTCATGGCTGATGATCCAACTCAGGATCCCGTTCCCACTTGCTTCCCAAATCCTTTGTCACATTACTGACTAATCACTTCAGGTCTGAAGAACTATGTCTGACTCCTTCTTGACCAAAGTCAGCATTTTGGCTTCAAATGTTTTCTGCAGCAAAGAATTCCACTGGCTCTCTACTCTGAGTGAAGAACTTTCTCATCTCAGTCTTAACCATATCCTTAAACTTTGACCACGGTCCTGAACTCTCCATTAATCTGAAATATTCATCCTGTGTTCAGCTTTTTGCAGCGGAGTGCGGCGCAAGCCAGGCAGACGTGACGTCAGGGCAGAGAGGCAGTTGGGAAGGTAAGTGAGTGCTATTTAAGTACTTACCTCGAAGCCAGCGGGTCCTTTTTGCAGTGGAGTGCTATTTAAGTAGGTGTGTTCTCAGCCCCAGGTCCGACATGGTAGGGCCTCCCTCCAACCCTCTTCCTCTAACCTAATTAAGAGTCCACAGACTCACATCAAACACACAAGGCTAAGGGAAGGCACAAGGGTGAGTAAAGTGCGAGTTTAGGGTGAAGAGGCTCAGGTGAGGAGATTACGCCACTGTTGAAGAGAGTGAAGACATGACTGCCAAGCTGATCCAGTGTGCTGCATACATGATGTGGGAGGTCAGGGGCACTGATGATGTTTCTGGCTCCTATAGCTGTGTTAAGTGTGTACACATTCAGCTTCTGAAGCAAGTTGTTGCAGCACTGAAGAAAGAACTGGAAGACCCAGGGTGGTTATCTCTGGTTTGCTTCCAGTTCCTCGGGCTGGAGAGGGCAGGAACAGAGAGATAATGGACCTGAACGTATGGCTGAGGGACTGGTGTGGGAAGCAAGGATTTAAATTCTTGGATCACTGGGGTATGTTTTGGGGTAAGAATAAATTGTACAGGAGGGACGGTTTGCATCTTAATATTCGGGGGACCAGCTTTCTGGCAGGCAGGTTTGCTACTGCAACACAGGTGTGTTTAAACGAAGTAATGGGGGGGGGGGGCCAAACTGGAAATTTAAGAATGAAGTTAACGGGAAAGCGAGAATAAGAGGTTAAGAAGGACAACAGAATCAACAGAGCAGAAAACTCAAGAAGTGATCGTACACTATGGCCAAGTGAAATAGGGATTGATAGGAAGGGTGATGGGAGAAACAAATTAAAAATATTATAAATGAATGCACAAAGCATAAGAAATAAGGTGGATGAGCTTGAGGCTCAGTTGGAAGTTGGCAAGTATGATGTTGTGGGGATAACAGACGTGGCTTCAAGTGGACAGGGCCTGGGAAATGAATATTCAAGGCTATACGTGCTATCGAAAGGACAGACTGGTGAGCAGAGGGGGTGGGGTAGCCCTGTTGGTGAGGAATGATGTTCAGTCCCTTGCGAGGGGGGACATAGAGTCAGGAGATTTAGAGTCAGTATGGATAGAGCTGAGAAATTCTAAGGGTAGAAAGACCCTAATGGGAGTTATCTACAGGCCCCCAAACAGTAATCAGGAGGTAGGGTGCAGGTTGAATCAAGAGTTGAAATTGGCTTGTCACAAAAGGTATCACTACAGTTGTTGTGAGAGATTTCAACATGCAGGTAGTCTGGGACAATTAGGATGGTACTGGACGCCAAGAAAGGGAGTTGGTAGAGTGCCTCCAAGATGGATTCTTAGAACAGCTTGTACTGGAGCCTACCAGGGAGGAGGCAATTCTGGATCTGGTGTTGTGCAATGAACCGGATTTGATCAGGGACCTCAGAGAAAAGGAGCCATTAGGAGGTAGTGACCATAATATGATAGTTTTAATCTGCAGTTTGAGAGGGAGAAGGGAGAATCGGAAGTGTCAGTATTGCAGTTGAATAAAGGGAACTATGGAGCTATGAGGGAGGAGCTAGCCAAAGTTCAGTGGTACAATACCCTAGCAGGGATGGCAGTGGAACAGCAATGGCAGGTATTTCTGGATATAATGCAGAAGGTGCAGGATCAGTTCGTACCAAAGAGGAAGAAAGATCCTAAGGGGAGGCGGGGGCAGCCGTGGCTGACGAGGGAAGTTAAGGACAGCATAAAAATAAAAAAGAGAGGTAAAACAGAGCAAAGATGAGTGGGAAGCCGGAGGACTGGGAAGCTTTTAAAAAGCAACTGTGGATAACGAAAAAGGCAATACACAAAAAGTGAGCTATGAAGGAAAACTGGCCAAAAATAAAGGAGGATAGTAAAAGCTTTTTTAGGTATGTGAACAGAAAAAAATAGTTGACTAAAATTGGGCCCTTTAAGTCAGAAATGGGTGAATTTATTATGGGGAACAAGGAAATGGCAGATGAGTTGAATAGGTCCTTGGGATCTGTCTTCACTAGGGAAGACACAAGCAATCTCCCAGATGCAGTAGTGGCTGAAGGACCCAGGGTAATGGACAAACTGAAGGGTATTTATATTAGGCAGGAAATGGTGTTGGATAGGCTGTTCGGTCTGAAGGCTGATAAGTCCCTGGGACCTGATGGTCTGCATCCCAGGGTACATAAGGAGGTGGCTCTAGAAATTGTGGACGCATTGGTAATTATTTTCCAAGGTTCTATAGATTCTGGATCAGTTCCTGCGGATTGGAGGATGGCAAATGTTGTCCAACTTTTCAAGAAAAGGAAGGAGGGAGAAAACAGGAAATTACAGACCGGTTAGCCTGACGTCAGTACTGGGAAAGATGCTGGAGTCAATTATAAAAGATGAAATTACGACTCATTGGATAGCAGTAACAGAATAGGTCAGAGTCAGCATGGATTTATGAAGGGGAAATCGTGCTTGACAAATCTTCTGGAATTTTTTGAGGATGGATAAGGGAGAGCTAGTGGATGTAGTGTACCTGGACTTGCAGAAAGCCTTTGATAAAGTCCCGCATAGGAGATTGGTGAACAAGATTAGGGCACATGGTATTGGGGGCAAAATACTGAGTTGGATTGAAAATTGGCTAGCCGACAGGAAGCAAAGAGTAGTGATAAACGGGTCCCTTTTGGAATGGCAGACAGTGACCACTGGGGTACCACAAGGTTCGGTGCTGGGACCGCAGCTGTTTACAATATATATTAATGATACAGACGAAGGCATTAGAAGTAATATTAGCAAATTTGCTGATGACAAAGTTGGGTGGCAGTATGAAATGTGAGGAGGATGTTATTAGAATACAGGGTGACTTGGACAGGCTAGGTGAGTGGACGGATGCATGGCAGATGCAGTTTAATGTGGATTAATGTGTGGTTATCCACTTTGGTGGCAAGAACAGGAAGACAGATTACTATCTCAGTGGAGTCAAGTTAGGTAAAGGGGAAGCACAACGAGATCTAGGTGTTCTTGTACATCAGACAATGAAAGCAAGCATGCAAGTACAGCAGTCAGTGAAGAAAGCTAATAGCATGCTGGCCTTCATCACAAGAGGAATTGAGTAGAGGAACAAAGAGGTCCTTCTGCAGCTGTACAGGGCCCTGGTGAGACCACACCTCGAGTATTGTGTGCAGTTTTGGTCTTCCAATTTGAGGAAGGACATTCTGGCTATTGAGGGAGTGCAGCGTAGGTTCACAAGGTCAATTCCCGGAATAGCGGGACTATTATATGTTGAAATATTGGAGTGACTAGGCTTGTATACCCTTGAGTTTAGAAGGATGAGAGGGGATCTGATTGAGGCGTATAAGATTATTAAGCGATTGGACACTCTGGAGGCAGGAAGCATGTTTCCGCTGATGGGTGAGTCCAGAACCAGAGGACACAGTTTAAAAATAAGGGGTAGGCCATTTAGAACAGAGTTGAGGAAAAACTTCTTCACCCAGAGAGTGTTGGATATATGGAAAGCTCTGCCCCAGAAGGCAGTGGAGGCCAACTCTCTGGATGCTTTCAAGAAAGAGAGATAGACAGAGCTCTTAAAGATAGTGGAATCAAGGGTTATGGGGATAAGGCAGGAACAGTATACTGATTGTGGATGATCAGCCATGATCATAACGAATGGTGGTGCTGACTCGAAGGGCCGAATGGCCTACTCCAGCACCTATTGTCTAATGTCTAATACTGCTGGAGTTTCATAGGTTACAAAAAAAAAAAGAGAGATTCCCCTCTCATTCTTCTGAACCCCAGGTAAACGTGTGTTCAAATCCACACACTCTTCATACTTCAGTCCTGAGGAATCAGTTTGGTAAACTTCTACTGCACTTCCTGCATAGTCAAGGATACGTACAGTTAAGGGCAGTCAAAACTGCACACAATACTCTTGGTGTGGTCTCACTAAGGCCCTGTATAATCACAGCAAGACAACCCTGCTCTTGTATTCAAATGCTCTTACTAAGGCCAACATAATGTTTTCCCTTTTCGCTACCTGTTGCACCTGCATGTTTACTTTTAATATATGGAGGTGTACAAAGACATCCTGGTCTTGTTGCACTTGGCCTACACCACTACCAAACCCCTCCCCCCACCAGCCATTGAATCACCAGATTATTCTACGGCTTCCTATTTTTGCTACCAAAAAGTGGATAACCTCACATTTATCCACATAACACAAGCTATCATGCATATGCTCACTCAGTTCTCCAAATTGCACAGAAGCATCTCTACACCCTCCTCAATTTTGCACTGTCTGCGAACTTAGCAAATTACATTTAGGTCCCTCCTAGAAATCACTACTAATTGGACTGAAGCACTGATCTCTGCAGCAGCCCACTCATCACTGCCTACCACTCAGAAATGCACCGAAAATTCCTCCTGTTTCCTGCCTGCCAACCATTCTCTAGCTATCACAGTACATTATTTAAATCATACGCGCTTTGATCATACACGCTAATCTCTTAGGTGGGACCTTTTCAAAAGGCTTCTGAAAATTCAAGTAAACCACATCCACTGGCTCACACTTTCCACAACATTTGTCAAGCATGACTTCCCTTTCAGAAAACCCTGCTGACTCTGTCTGATCCTACTACTGTTTTCCAAGTGCTCTGCTGTGAAAGTTTTATGCTGGATTCTAGCATTTTGCCCCACCCCCCACTAGCAGTATCTGGTTAACTGATTTATAATTTGTTTTCTCTCTACCTCAGTTTTTTAAACTAGTGGGGTTACACTGGCTACCACCCAAACCCGCAGGAACTGTTTCAGTGGCGACAGAATCTTCAAAGATGACCAACCACTGCATCTGTTATTTTGAAGGTCACTTCCTTTGGTCTTCAGAGATGTAAATTTAATAGGTCCTGGGGATTTCAGTCTTTGGTCACATCAGTTTCCACAACACCATTTCGATACAATGTGATTTCCTTCAGTTCTACCTTATCTTGAGACCCTGAGATCCTAAATATTTTTTTGGGACATAATTTGTGCCCTCTTGTATCATCACAGAATGAAAGTATGTACGTATTTAATTGGTCTGTCATTCTAGAATCCCCATTTTACGTCCTCCATTTCTGACAGCAAGGGACCTACATTTGTCTTCACTAAATTATTTAGACTTCATTGACCAATTGAAACTTTTACAAATTCAATAAACAAGCTTTCGGTCATGTCCGCTGTTTTTACAGGCCAATCTTTATGCCCCATCCTTGGATTTTACACCAATTTGCCTCGGTTGGCCCACATAGCCAGTTGTACATTTATTTAAAAACCAGGCAGAATGAACAATTATTGCAGCTGCTCAATGCACTCTTAATTTTTGCCATTGCCTATCTACCATCATCCTGTTAAGTCAATCTCTCACAACGAACACGCGCCTCATACCATTGTAAAGTTTC